>NC_135716.1:130083063-130383063 GCF_964656455.1 Halichoerus grypus | reverse complement strand
TCCTTCCTGTCCTCCCCACTCCATCTCAGGGAGTCTCCACCCAGGAAACTCCTGTGACGTATCCCAGAAACCCAAAGGAGTAAGGTGGCAACATTCAATAGGTTTCACCTTGTTTCCCTTTACCAGATTATCACTGTCTTCCATTCTTTTTGTTCAATGTACTGCAATACCCTATTCAATATATTGTTTTGGGTGGAAGGGTAAACCTTGCCAGGAAGCAAAAGTTTTCTGCTTATTTTTGTTTTCTCACTTTCTACTTCGTGTTTGATCTATTTTTGACATTGAAACTTAAGATACTGGCTTACCTTTTTTCCTAATATATGCTTTCAAAGTTACACATTTCCCTCTAGGTCCTGCTTTAG
Source organism: Halichoerus grypus (assembly GCF_964656455.1). Lineage (NCBI taxonomy): Eukaryota > Metazoa > Chordata > Mammalia > Carnivora > Phocidae > Halichoerus > Halichoerus grypus. The sequence goes on along the minus strand of NC_135716.1, from coordinate 130,382,701 downwards.
GTCAATCTCACTGATATTTTAAATTTCCATTGTCATTTGTTCTTTGAGATATGGGGATGTTAAATCCGAACTACTTTCTAGTTTTGCTATTGAGTTCTAGTTTAAGCCCACTGGCCAAATATGTTCTGTGCTATAAATCCTTTGAGAATTGTTGTACGGTTCAACAGTCTATGTATAAATACTCTCATGTGCAGTTACTCGAAGTAATGTTTTGCAATTATCAATTACATCAACTTGATCATTTTTATTCCATATGCTTAACGCTATTGTTACTTAGAAACCTATTATGATTTCTAACTACACAGATCTATTCACCCTTTCACTCCTAACATTTTGAAGTTACTAGACTTTGATATGGAATGCTTTATGAGAAGCCTGGGCTTAAACTCATTTCCAAGTTTATGATGATCGTCTTAGTGTTAAATTGACCCTTTTATCGGGGGTGCCTGCGTGACTCAGTTGATTAAGCGGCTGTGTTCGGCTCAGGCCATGATCCCGGGATGCTGGGATCAAGCCCTACATGGGGCTCTCTGCTCAGTGGGGAGTCTGCTTCTCCCTCTCCTTGCTTGTGCTCTCTCAAATAGAATCTTAAAAAAATATTAATATGCTGAGCGAAGTAAGTCAATCAGAGAAAGACATGTATCATATGACCTCACTGATAAGAGGAATTCTTAATCTCAAGAAACAAACTGAGGGTTGCTGGAGTGGTGGGGGTGGGAGGGATGGGGTGGCTGGGTGATAGACATTGGGGAGGGTATGTGCTATGGTGAGCGCTGTGAATTGTGTAAGACTGATGAATCACAGACCTGTACCTCTGAAACAAATAATACATTATATGTTAAAAAAAAAAAAAAAGATAGCAGGGAGGGAAAAATGAAGGGGGGGAAATCGGAGGGGAGAGACGAACCATGAGAGACTATGGACTCTGAGAAACAAACTGAGGGTTCTAGAGGGGAGGGGGATGGGGGGGATCGGTTAGGCTGGTGATGGTATTAAAGAGGGCACATACTGAATGAGCACTGGGTGTTATGCGCAAACAATGAATCATGGAACACTACATCAAAAACTAATGATGTAATGTATGGTGATTAACAATAAAAAATATCACCACATATTGGTTAGTATTTGCTTGGTACCTTTTTTCCATCTTATTTTCAACCTATGTTCTTACTCTGAATGCATCTTATAAGATATAATGGGATTTTGGAAATTTTAATCCAGTGTGATAACCTATAATTGGGATGTATAATCCATTTTAATTACAGATACAGTTTAGCCTGATGTATTTCATGATTTTCTCTTTAAGAGAATCTTTTGCAATTATCAAATTTTCATTATCCTATTTTTCTTACAACTTTCTGTTGTACCTTCTTTCGTGGTTATTGAAGAAACTGAAATACGCTTCCTTGACTATTAAAGTTTACCTTAAATCAGTATGAAATTTTCATCATTTCTTGAGGAATGAAATCTTAAAAATGGTTTAAAATCCCTTACCTTCTTCCTTGTGTTATCTTACTTCCAGGTTTTAAGCCCAACACAGTCACATAACCCTAAATTTAGGACTGTATTATTTTGGTCACATGAAGGCTGTAACTTTAATCTGGTTAGGCAAGCCTTCTCACTGTTCTTTTCCCATAAAGTAGGTCTTTCTAATCTGTTCTCCAAGAAGCAGCCAAAGTTATGTTAACGCTAAGTAGGACTATTTCAAACCTTTCAATATTTCCCAACTGTTTTCAGAATCTAATTCAAATTCTTTTCTATGGCCTAGAGGCTTTGCATGATGGAGTCTCTACCTCTACTACATTTTATGCTATTTTTTTTACTCATTAAACCTTACACCACCTTCACTGGCTATCATCTTAGAACAGACTTCACAACTCTGATACAGATCTTTCAGGAATTACTCTCCTAAGGATAATTTGCCTGACCTTCAGGTCTTCTACCCACCGCTCATTTCCTTCACGGTACTAATCAAAATTTGTAACTATTGTTTTCCTAGTTTTGATAAAAGATTCATTAGAATACCTTGCTGTTTCCCCATCTAATCATTAACTAGTTCACTGCCAAGCATGCAGTAGCCTCAATCAACATTTGTAAATAATTGAATAAAACAATGCTTCAGTATGTTCTAAATATTGACATTGGCAAATTACCCTCTAAAAGGCCTGTGCTAAATCATCCAATGATAAAAAAAAATTAAGGATCTTAAAATGAAGAGATCACATTGATTCAAAAAGCCCCAGCAAATGCAATAAAAATGGCACTAATGACAAGAGTGTGATGGGGTGTTAAATGTTCAGTCTTTGTAATCCTTGAGCAAGATTTTACATGTCAATTACTTACAAATCCTGATATTTCCTTTTCTTTCCTCCTTTGCTGACATAAGAAATCAAATGTAGAGGAAAGTTTGCTACATCCTAAATGGCTTACCAAACTCACAAGTCTAATGTTAGAGTTCCTGTCAGTCATCATTTGCTTCAAAATGTGGTTTATAATGGTCAAATACTTCATTTAGATCTTGATTATGAGATGCTTTATGAGAAGCCTGGGTTTAAACCCATCATCATTAAATGGGGGAAAATATAAAAACACAACTATCAGAAGTAAAATGTCCCAATCTGTCTCAGCACTTTTCCATCTTAGGGTTTTAGTACTGCAGACTCTGCAGCGCTGGGTATGTAGCCTAGGAAGTATTGATGTGGTCTTCCTATCTGGTAGCCAACTGAACCACTTCTTGACCTTTCCTTTTCTGATTCTAATGCATCAACAATGGCAGTTTTATATGACATAACGCAATGCAATCTTGTAATGCTAATCACACCACTTACAAAGGTGCAAATAATTTCCTATTCTCTGATCACTCACTAATATCACATTAAAATTCTTAAACTCTAACCTACAATTTTCGATTACAAGAATGCAGATAATTTATTTTCTCTGCTCAGAATTATGATGTAAGTATTCAGGGAACATTTTCAGGTTTGAAGCCAACAGGTAGATTAAAGAAGCAATAATTTCACCAAGAAGATTAATATAAAGACTTACTTATATCACTTTTTTTCCATCCACGATTTAACACTCCCATTTTGTATTTATATTCATGTTTTCATTTCACTAGTGAGCAAATAACTCATAGATCACTTTCCTCATAAAAGCCAGTGTTATGTAAGTCCAAGAAAATGTTCAAATCATTTTTGCCAATAAAATGTACTCCAGTGCTGTAACTATCAAGCAGTGATATATTCTATGCTATTTTCCACTGAAGTTTTTAAAGCCTTGAAACTGTACTTTAAAAAAAACTGTACTTACTAAATTTGGTTATACATAGTGCATGATATGCCTACTGTTCTAAAGACCTACATTTATAATATTTTAATATACATAGAATCATTTTGAATGCTATTTAATCTGCTCTTACATCAGAATGAGGCAAACTACATTTTATATTGTTTATTTTGCAAACAATGTACCCCATTACACTTAGTTCAATGATCATGCACTGCAGGAACACAATTTACCAATTTATAGCAAAGTTGCTCAGGTTAATATTTTTGCTGAGGCATGTTAGGAATAAATCAGTAGCTGACCAAAAGATCTTACTTCCAGCTTAGTATTTTTTTAGTGCTTCTGTCATTAAAAAAATCTAAGCAGATTAAAAAATGTATACCAGTGAGGCTGTTGTTCCCAATTTTATCTTGTTTGCCAAAAATACAAATTGCATCCTTTAAACACAACACTGAGGAAAACAGCTTATTTACATGAAATTTCTAGAGATTCTATACGCCAATGAAGCATAGCTGCATTGGTAACTTCAAAGCTTTCACTGAAGAAATGGTCTTATTAAACTTAAGTAGAAAAAAACCTGTTCTTGAAACTTAAGTTTGGGAACTAATTTTCATGCTGGTTAATCTTGCAAAGATAGAACTTCAGAAAAACTCCAGCAATCAAAGAATTATTTTTGGTAAAGAACAAAAACTTATCCTACATTAATACGGGAAAAAAGACAATAAAAACCTCTTAAGAAACATAACAGCTATTAACGGACTCCTTTGTCAAACACTGAGTGCTTGCCAGGACAAAATGTTGTTTAAAAGCTAGGAATACTGGGTAAAGACCAAGCCTCGCAGGAAAATCATGTAAATCCTGTGGAAACTCAGAGGAACCAGGAATAGCATCCTAGCATTCTGAATTGAGTCATGAAGGCCAAGTGAGAGAGTGATAATGGGGGGGGGGGGGTTGTACAGGGCATTCCATGCGTAGGAAACTTGTATAATGATGAAAATCTATCACAAGTGGTTCAGCATGGCTAAGGTGGCTAGTGCCTGAGACGCAGGGAAGAAAAGGTGTGAATACTGGAAAAAATAAGTCATGACTTCTTAATGATATGTGAAAGGATTTTAGTTTAATCCTGAAAGCCAGGAGAAGGCACAGGTTTTAAGCAAAGAAATGACATAAAGAATTGCTTGTCACCAGTGATGAAATAAACATTTGAGCATTAGTATATATGAAATAACATTAAGTAGGAGAAAAATAAAAGTCAGTATTTGCAGGCTGGATATACTCAGCCTTTGTGATGACCCTAATAGGCCACAGCTGTTTCATCTTTGCAAAAAGCAAAACTTTTTGCTCTGAGTACAACACTAAGATCTTAACTCATCATTGTTTTCAGTCAGTGTTCAATGTGGTCTAGTCTAATTCTGACAGATTGAGGTTCCTCCTTTCTCCAAGTTTTCCCAGTCATATTTTTGGTACCCTAAAAGCATAACCAGAACTTGAGCCTTCGCAAATTAGCTCACATTCATTATAAACGTCTCCTTCAAAACTATTTGTGTCAGGAGTTTTGCTTTCATTCAGGCAGAACTAATTCTCCCAATATTTATCACTTTATTTCTACCATTAAATATTTTATAAAGGTGCTCCTCCACTAAATTAATGGGAAAAGGCTGTCCTATGTACTTTCAGTTTCAAATCCTTTTTACATTCTTGAATACTACTATATAACTTTTCTCATAATCTTCTTAGGTATATTATTTAGGAATTTACCTGGTTGTAAATATTTTTCTTATGCTAGTACCTTTTATTTTGCTAAATATGTACATTTAGGAACTATTATTACATTTTTTTTTATAAGTGTGTGCAATGCTATGTAAAGAAATTATATTGTTTATTGGTGACTCTCAGTGACTACAAACTTGGTTCTAATGCTACCCGGATCCGTCCCTCCTGATAATTAATTGCCAAGGCTCCTTTTTAAGGTCAAAGTGCCCTAGCCCCTGCCCATCACCCCACCATGATGAATCTGATCCCATTCCTTCACCTATTGGATGATCTCTCTCCCAACAATTCTTCCCTCCCTCCTCCATCATCTACTTTATGTTCTACTGGAAGAATGGAGGTATGTCAAAAAAACACAGGAGCCAAATCTCAAAGAACTTCCCCAAGGCCAAAGCTGGAACAATCTGAGCAATAAAGTAACACAGCATTGGTATAAAAGAAATATGCATGAGTGCATACAGATACAGGGGGAGAGCTTTTTTCACAGAAGAATTCCAAGTGAGTAGATCGCCTTCCCCAACAGGAGTTTAATTCCCTGATCTCCACTCTGAAGGTGGACTATACTTAGTAACTTGCTTCCAAAAGAGGGAGTAGGTTAAGGGGCAAATACTAACTACAAGGATGAATTTGGGCAAATCCAGGTATTATGTACCCCAGATATATGATGAAAAAGGTACTTTTCCTCTAATATTCTTTCCAATTTCCCCTTCTCCCAGTCTAATCATCACAAAAACCGACTAATTCAGAATGGGAGAGATTTTCCAAGATACCCAGTCAGTACTCCTCAAGGTTGTCAAGGAACTAATGAAAAACTGTCAGACCAGAGGAGAACTGCAGAGATATGACAACTAACTGCACTGTGGTATCTTAGACTGGATCCTGGAACAGAGTAATGGAAAAATGGTGAAATTCACATGAAATCTGGATTGTAATTAATAGTAATACATCAATGGTGGTTTCTTAGTTTCGCTGAAAGTACATGGTAATGTGTTAATGATGGTGAAAACAGGATGGGGAGGGTATATTGGAACTGTGCAAATTTTGCAACTCTTCTGTAAATCTGAAGTTATTCCAAATTAGTGTGTCTGCCTATCCACCTACCTACCTATAAATGACGGAAATTAATACCCTCTTACCAAACCACTAAGAAACACCTGACCATTTTGACTTAACATTTATCTTCTGAGACAAATTATCTGGTTATTAGAGGTGATACAGAAATTTGCCATCAGACTTGGGGGTAAATCCCCATTTAGCCATCTTGTGGCTCCCTTAGACAAGTTTTAAATTTCCTTAAGCTGTAACTTTGCTTTTTGTAAAACAGTATGTAAAGCTGACAGGGAGAATCTGCCTGCCTGTAATCTATTACATACCTTAAACTGTCTTTTAATTAAAACTGCTCACTCTATTTTCCAATTCAGGAAAGCTACAAAGTTATCTCACGACTATCAAAAACAGGGCGGAGCAGAGAAATTCCCTGCCTTCTTACCAATACCTACACATTGGCTGTGGATGCCAGAATACAAAAGGTAAGAGGGGAAACAAAGACTTGTTTTACTTTTATAATTGTGCCTAGAGATAGTCTTGCGTTTAGAATTTGCCCTGAACTCAAACATTATTAGATACCATTCAAATATTGTTCAAATAAAAGGATTCTAAATGAGAACGTAAGAAAATTTAACAGTTAAAAGGGACAGCTGTTCAGTGTTAAAAAGTCACAGTTTTAAAAGTTAATTCAAGAAGCACACTATGCAATGCTATTTTACCACATGAAATAAAGTGCGTGATGTTGTGGTAGGAAATATTCAACGAATTTGGGTATTCTCCATTAAAAAGAAAGTCACAAAAATTTTGAGTATCCAAGGTTATATAGTTGATCATGACTGGTATGTTTTAAACCAAGCACTCCTATATAAACATAGGGTGATGTTAAACAAAGGTAAAGGAATATGAAGAATTTAAAATGCACAATCAAAAGTAACAGGATGGTAATTAGCTTAAAAATGAACATTAACTCGGAGCTTAAAAATTCTAATTTATTTCTCATAAATGCCACTTGATGCTTGACTCACAGCTTTATTTACATTTGTCTACAGCATCATTTCCTCATGAAATGAACTAGTACAGCTTAGTTAAACCAAATGAAATCATAATCATCTGAATTGTCTGTAAACTATTAGCTAAATTTATAACTTTGCATTTGCTTAGTACAGCCAAAGTTTCAAATACAGAAAGCACAAGAATAAACCAATGGTAACATGTAGACTCTAGAAGATCATCTGGGCAATTTAGAAGGTGGACTTTCAAGAAGTCTGAGGCACAATTACAAGAGAGTAAAAGTTCTTGTGCAACCTACAGTAAACGTAGCAAAGAAAATTAAGACGTAAAAAAACAAGGGGAAGTTCATTGTAAAAATATTATCAAAATACTTTTACATAAGGTATTTTGCTTTCATCTTTAGATAAGTTGAAGAGAAAAATCACTCATTTTAAAATAAAAAACAAATAATTTTGTTTGGTCTGTCTACTGAACACCTTGAAACTTTTAAACTTTTAATTGCAGTAGACAGTAATTTAAAATTAAGGAAAAAAAACCCCAAAAAGTGGGTACTGATCCCCATGACAAAAAGTCCCCAGCACACTGTCGATTTCCCTTAATATACTTACCTTGCATTGTCACTGAAGATACTGCTAAGAGAAACCTTTCTGTTTTTAAGCCAGAGGACATAATGGAGCTCAAGTGACCAGATTTTAATTTTGAGAAATAAAACAAACTCTGAAAGTATTTTAAGCCATAAGTAATTTCAAGTGAATAGGAATAATAAGTATTTCTGCATGTCATGCAGAAATGAGCATTCATTTGTTACTCAAAAGAAAATTTTATGCAGTGTTTGAACATCTCAAGGCAAATAAATGTTCACTTAAATTCACAATATCTCTGTTGGTCTTTCAACCAGAGAAATATACTTCTGAAGCTTTCTTCAATTTGTTCCTCATTAACTATGATTTAACTTTGTCTGCACTACCATATGTGATAAACTGGGTTTTTAAAGGATATCACATAAAACTTTTTAAAATATTAAGATAAACATCTTGAAATAGATGTTTTCTCATCAATAATACCAGTAAAGAGAGGAACTGGTTTTACACTTTTGCTCAAAATCATGTGTCAGGCAAGGAGAAATGAGTAACACCTCTTTCCTTCTGCAATTCACAAGATTTTTCTTCATTAAATGTGGTGGTACAAAAAGCAAAACTGAGTAAGAGAGAGAGAGACAAAGATTCTAAGGCACCCTCAGCATAGGGAATTTCAAAATAAAAGTTTCCAGTTGGCTTTTTCAACTAGTTTTACCTTTTCTGATAAGAATCACTTTGACATAGATTAACATAAACAGGTGGACTCCTTTTCCCAGAATAACATAAACAGATTGTATCCAACTACTTTACCACAGTCTTGCCTCCATGCCCAAAGTTCAGGCATGCCTAGGTTATCCTGTCTTCAGTCAATAGACAGTTCATATTCGGAAATGAAAAAAAACAAGAGTTCAAATTAGGAAACAAAGTACTTTGTCATAGCTGAAATGGTTTTAAGTAAAGCAAATGGTCGTAAATAATGAATGATAGAGCATATATTTTGGGACATTATGGCTTAAAATACTATTTACTTTTAATTTCACAAATAAACACAGCTGTATTGTTCTGAAAAGCAATGAAAGGCATGCACCTCTACTAGCAGATTTAGCACTTCTGACCAAGTAAGACACCAACTTCTTAAAAAATATGCTTCATGCACTGTACTGTTTTTTTTTTAAGATGTAAATTTTAATACATTATTTCTTTTTTGAACTTGAACGGGAACCAGAATGGGATGATCCAGAAGATGACCTGTGGTGCCTGTAAGACATAAGGAGAAAGGAGATAATCTAGTAAGCTAGAGTTGGTTATCCAGCATTCATTCATAAGACTGTGAGAACATAAAAAAATAAAACCTCATTATATTGGCAAAAATAATTAAAATATAAGATACAAATGTATACACATAACAACTAACTAGTGTTTAGATGTTGGATGTGAGCCCAGTAATAGCATAACCATAATTTAAAATTCTCTATAATTTACAAGTATCTTCTCTTTTCAATATATAGCCACCTCTCAATTATTTAAGGCAATGAAGGAAAGCCTTGCAAAAATGTGTAAAATTACAGATAATATACAACAAAGGCATATGAACTTGGTAATGGAAGTGTGACTTAATCAATCCCTGTGATACACTGTAGTGTGGTAAGTCTATATGTAAAACAAATACAGCAAGGCTTCTGATTGTGTATGAAAATATATATTCATAAATAATTACGTCTGGAAATCTAGGTCACACAAGATGATTGTACAATTAGTTATAGGGTTATATTCATGCAGCTAATATGAATAAGTCAATATATCAACCTGGGTAAAGTAGTGGTGTTCCGAGGGGTTGGCCCTGGGCTCAGGGTTGTTTAGTGTTTTCACCAATCACCTGGCTTATGGAATAGAGAACATGTTCATTAAGTTTAGATGACAACAAACTAGGGGGATTATATGTGGCTAAGATAAAAATTTGCAGAGTGGTAAGAAAGCAACAGAATGAATTTCATTCAAGTACGGAGTAATTTTCTTACAAAGGAGCAAATGCACAAAAACAACACTAGTAGTGTGTAAGCTTAATATCTAAACTTTAAAATGTGAAGCAAAATTAATCATTCTGTACAAGAAGGAATCATGAGGTAATCCTACCACTGAACCCAGCAATAATTAGATTCTACTTAATTCTTATTTTCACAAGCTGAAAGGATATGGAAAATTTGCAAAGACCACAAAGGAAATCATTAAAATGCCTATATAATTTGACATTGAGAATGTAGAGAAAGTTAATGAAACTGAGTAATTAATTAGCCTGTTGCAGAAAAGGCTGACGGATGACACCTGCACTCTCCAAATTTTAAAAATGTCAATACAAGTAAAGTGATCTAGTAAAGGTCTTTCTCTTAGGAAAAAAAAAAAAAAAGATTTGGACTGCAAGATGAAAAATGTATTAGCTACAAGAACAATTTCCTTATATCCTTATAGATGAAGGGCATAAAACAATAACTTGCTGTGGAAATGCATTTATACATATTTAAATGAGAAAAGATTTCCAATGATCTAAGATAGTTAATTTTTTTTACTAGAGGCCCCAGAATTCTGATTTCTAATATTTAATGTAAAATCAATAACATAAATCAATACATTTAAAAATCAACTTCTAAATTATTTCTACATACAGCCTCTGAATTACAACCTTAAAAGACAGAAATAACCGAGAGTTGGCTATAATAATTATATACGAAAATAAAAATTTAAACAATAAAATGACCAGATAGTGGAAGAGTGGTTTGATCTACAACTTTTCTAAGCAACCTGATCAAAGCACACAGGATAAACAAAGTAATTAATGGTTTTGAAATTCAAAGTTGAAAAGTGTAATTTAAAATTGGAACAAGGAGATAATGAAAATCTAATCCTTGACTAGGAAGTTTAATCTATTAAACACACTTAAGAACACCCATTCTTATTTCTACAGAAACCCAAACCTTTCGGGTGACCGTGATCTTGTTCGTCTTTTTTTGCGATCACCAGATGAAGAAGATCTAGAACGACTTCTCTTTCTGTTCCTCTCAGGAGATGATGATGAACTTGAATAAGATCTTTTTCGTGGGGAAGAAGAGCCCCTGTGGGACCTGGAGCTGGATCTTCATTGATTGAGAAACAAATCAAACATTTCATTAAAAGAAGAAATGAGGCAGATCATTTAGTTAACAGATAGCTCCAAAAATAAACAGGATATACAACTGAAAATTTTATAAGAAGGAATACTTACTGCATACTCAACAGAAGACTTCTGGTTCAACCATGAAAACAATTCTATTTAAGTACAATTACTTTAATTTCGTCTTTTTAACATTCTAAGTGTTCATCACTTATAATTAAAAACCAGCTTAATAAAGAAGGATTTTTTTTTTTTTAACTTAAGGCTTTCATTTTAAAGTATACATAAATAACAAAACCAAAAGGTAACTGCATTTGCATGACTTTACGTCTAGAAAACATCTTCCCATTTGGGAAACAAACTTGTATGTTATATACAACTTCCTGAGGCAAATAAACATAACAATTCCTTGAGGAATTAAGCAACTTATTAGTTAAGTTGCTACACAAAGGGCAGGGATAGGGGACAGCAATGAGAAAGAACTATTAAACTGCCAAATAATCAAAGAAAAATAAAATGAGTAACTTTAAAACTTTGATTTACATTAACAATCTTTATTTTTATGAAGGACTACTATTCATGAAGTATGAAGTGTTGACATTCACATGTTTCAGGTAGAAGTAAATGTGCAAATGTTTAAATGCAAATTTTTTCTTCATTTACATATTTTGGTTGAAGGAATTTAGCTCAAACTTCCCAAAAAATTCACCTTTGGGCTTAAAATAAAATCAGAAAGCCCAAAAGGAGAATTCTTTGGAAAGTTATAAGCAATGAAAAAAATGTTTGGGAAGAACATGAAGGCTGTTCTGTAACTCTGAATTCTAGTACTTCCCAAAGGGAACTAGGATTTAAGGATCTTCACCTAAGCAGCACTTAAATAAAAGTACTAAAACACTGATAATAAATAACAACAATAAACTCACTTGCTCTCCATTTTGTATTGGCTTAATACAAGCTTGCGTATCATTCTTTCTTCCTTTAATGTTAAACTGCAATTGCCCTCTAATGCTACAGATTTGGCTCTACTAAGCAATTATTTTTACCAAAAAACTATCATTAAACTTCAGTGTGAATTTCCACACAAGTGGAATTTTAGTCATTTTCTATTCTTGTTAGATGCTTTAAATAAATGATCAATAAATCAACTTAAAGGGCAGCGTATTTTGACCAAATTTCGGAAAAAAATTTCAAGAAAGTAAACACTAATGTTTCATTTGCTTCTTCACAAACTGTTTCCCTCTACAGGTTGGACTAAATGCAACCTGAAGTTAACAGTAATGCTTACTTAAGACCACATCCTACCTAGACTAACCAACCATATGTATTTTTTTTTTTTTAACCAACCATACTTCTTGATTTAATTTGTAAAATTTAAGAGGAGTGCTTGTTCTATATATAGTATTTATGTATAACATTTTATATTTTTAATTCTATAATATTTTGTACAATATTACCAAAAAATAGAAACGTTCCAGAAACTTTATCTGATATAAATGACAAAACAGTTTCTGTAAATACCGAAACAACTGCCCTACAAAACAAAATCTGTTTTGAGGCAAGGTTAATTTTCTTCCTTTTAAGAACATAGTAAACTTTTTCTTTGCATATCTCTGATTTTATTTGAACTATTATTGCAAACATGATTTTAATGTACTAGAGATCTGGTGTTAAGACTTGGCTCCATCTTCCTATTTCATCACATTTTAGCTAGCACAAAAATAACAAACCTTGCATTATGCAAAATAGCAGCCTTAATTCAATCATGGGAATGTCTTGGCACACTGCTGGCAATGGAAACATCTCATGGTGAGAAAATTAAGCTGAGGCAAGTGCATTAGTTTTCTAATGCTAAAATAAAATTGACAAGTAGAAGCAAAATAAGAGGAAAAAAGCAGCAACGCCTTCTGCAGCCTTTAAATATTTTCTCTCTGCTTTACAGAGAGATGCTACCTCATTCACCTTGATTTCGACCCACGAGATCTCGAACGTTCTCTGGAACTGGAACGAGACCTTGACTGCGAACTGGAAGAACTTCTTGAACGGGACCTGGAACAACATGGAAGGATTTTTTTTTCCAGGACCACTTAAATGAACTTTGTGAAATGAACACTGAAAGAAAAATATATATTAGAGTTCATTTTCATATAAAAAGACAACTACTTGAGATACATATTTTCAAAACACAGTATTTTAAGGTAACTAAACATTTTAAATATTTATGCCCAAACTTAATTAAAAAAATCAACTATCACTTTCCAAGTTTGACTAAATAACTCCAAAAATCAAATTGTACAAATAAAAACACTAAGCATTATCTCACTTCATTAATAGTGAATACTTTCTGTTCACAAATAATTTTTAAAGCAACCCAGGACTTATACATCCAGGAATACTGAATGTTGCTGTTTATAATTTAACTTCTCTGATAGATCTCTATCAATTTCCCTAATAAAATTCCTTCTGTTTCCTTAGTCTCTAGCTAGTATGACACTTTAAGTATGACATATGTATGTTTGTTTAATTGCTATGTTTTTCTGTCTACTCAAAGGTTAGAAAATTAAAGAGAAAATACGTTAACAATCCTGTCATTGCCTTAGGTAATTATATTATTGAAAAATGATACAAGGGGAGACAGATATGGCCCACTTAAATTTTAAAAATCACAAATGAAATAAAATTCACGGGGCGCCTGGGTGGCTCAGTCGTTAAGCGTCTGCCTTCAGCTCAGTTCATGGTCCCAGGGTCCTGGGATCGAGCCCCACATTGGGCTCCCTGCTCCGCAGGAAGCCTGCTTCTCCCTCTCCCACTCCCCCTGCTTGTGGTTCCCTCTCTCGCTGTGTCTCTGTCACATAAATAAAATCTTTAAAAAAAAAAAAATAAATAAAATTTACTTATTAACCTAATATATACCATTAATTTATCCCTTAAAATACCTTGTAGAAAAAGATTACTATTACATTTACATCTTAAAATTACTATATTATCACTCCTATAAAGCTTTCAGGCTTTATAGTACTCAAACAAAAACTATCTAACTTTAGTTAAGTACTCAATTAGCTAATATTTTTATCCCTAAATACCATTAAAATTCATGGCCCATGGCTTCACTGCATCGTGAATAGAATTCTTCAAGGGAACATTGTCTATATAAGGTACTGCTTTTGCTCACCTAAAATTTTCATTGTTGACTAGCCAATCAGGTAAGATTTATTAAAATTTTACATTACTAGCAAAATAATATTCAAGTACAACACCAACTAAACCCTCTTTTTCCTGGACATCTCAACATCATGAGCATTAAGCCAACAGAACTAATATGTCTGAATTTGCTCCTTTACTCAAAATACCTCTATCAAAGTAAATTATTAAAACATTGTACATTAAGCAATGATTTAATTAGTGTCTAGAAAATTTCTGTAGCCTTTAACATCATGAGTGAAAATATAAATCTTCACATTTTAAAGTTCCTAAATGTATACTACCTATTTACATAATTAAGTATCACTATATGTAATGGTTTAAATGAATTTTTAAAGTCTATTTTAAGAAAAGGCATGGTGCTAAAAATGGCCCAAGGAAGTTTCACATTAAAACTTTGCATTTCTGAAAATACTAGACAATAACTTCATGGCGCTAAGAAAAAATTATTTTGTAAATGTGGACTTGAATGAAATCTCTAAAAGAAAAAGGAAAGCTTATTCAGTCAAGAAAAACAAAATTTATAAATAAAGAAGTTAGATACTGACATTTTGACTGGTGTTACCCTTGACCTGTACCCGTTTACCTGGACCTAGACCTTGAACTTGAGGGGGAGGATGAGCGTGATGAAGATCGTGAATGTGAAGATCGAGACTTTGAGCGACTTCGTCTATTAGATTTCTTTTTATTACTATCTTCTTCTTCACTGGCATCAAGATTATATTTTGAGAGATCAGCATCATCTTCATCCTCATCCTAACAAAAATTCAATTATTTAGACATTTGTATATTAATGCTATCTACTAGGAATGATGAACAGTTCTGTGTACTGGACATCTCCATATGGATATACAGTATCATCAACAGAGGTATGGTATCATCGACATCTCAGCAAATTCTCGATCCTAAAATCTGCCTACTATATTCCTCATCTCAGCTAAACAGACTATCTCAGACATTATAGCGAAGTAAACCTAAAAGTAGTACCTATTTCTTCTTTTTCTGTCACAATGTATCACCAAATAAGCTGTAAAGAATTTTCATTTTTACCCTTTAAAAGTCCTTGAATCCTTCTTCTTTAGTCTAAGTTCACAACTTTGCTCTTTTCTCCAGTATATTACCATATAACCTCTCATCTAGTCTCCCTAACTCTAGTAATCCATTCTGCCTCCCTAATATCTTAATATATTGACAGTCACCACTCTGAAACAGATCAGATTTGTTTGATCTCATTTGTTAAGAAACAAGCTTTAAAAATTGCTCCACATTGATTTGTTTAGTTGCATTTGAGGACTTCTTATGATTAGACCTCAAGTGTATCCTTAATCTGGATGTATACATCAGGCCATAAAACTTTATACTCTGGACTTAGAATGAACACCACCTGACCTGATGGTGGTGTTCGTCCCTCTCACCACATTCTCCCCTCTGCTCTAACATTTATGCATGATTTTTTGATGTTGCTTCTTTCTTTCCTATTTAAATGACTTTTATTTGCTGTTCTCTGCCTGAAAGTGCTGACCACAGCTCTTGTGGCCAGCACCTAATATCATTTTATCATTCAAGGTCTCAGCTCAAATTTCACCTCCTCAGAAATCTCTCCATCCACTGAAACCAAAGTAGCTCTTCTCATGATCTGTTATCACATTTATCTTTACAATACCATTGCTATCTAAATTATCTTGTTCATTTATGTCTTTCCCCTTGAGAACTGAAGTTCCATTAAAAGAAGAATGGCTCTGTCTCCATTATTATTGTATCTCCAGAGCCAGAAGAGTGCTTGGCAGAGTGAAGCTCGAAACCTTTTTGAGAACAAATGAATACATAAAACGTATTTTCACTATTGGACAAAGACCACTGAAAAGATTCATGTTATATCATAGCTCAATTAAGGCTAATGGGAAATAAGACAAGGAAATCATTTACCTCATCTAATTTATATTTAGAAAGATCTTCATCCTCATCCTCTTCTTCTCCCTCAGATTCTTTATCTTCAACTTCCTTTAAAATAGATGCAGGACCAACTGCCTTCCCTCTGTATTTTTTCTTTTTACGTCCAAACTAGAGAAAAAGTTTCATATTTCTGTTAGCTGAAAATGTTTTAAAATTACTACATTTTCTAAGAAATTACTTTTATATACTTAAGTCAATAAATCTTTTCAAGTTAATTGTAACAATTATATATTTAAATAAGTTAGGACTTCTTAAAAATGGTAAGCTGCCTTAAAGGATACAAAGTATACTTATAAAAAGATACATTTATTATGCCTTTGCATCTAAGGTATTTTTTACATGTTTTCTAATTTGTGTTCAACCTGCACACTAATGTATAGCTTACCTCATCATATTCACCATCAGATTCTTCTCTTTCTATATATTCAACATTTTCTCTTTCATTAAAACCACCACCATAGCCTAAAAAGGGAGGAGGCATAAACTGTTACCCTATGACAATTCATTAAAATAACAAAAACATGTCAAAATCACCTCCAAGCAACAGAAAAAAAAAAGAAAAATCTCATAAATGACATTTGCCTAGCTAGTAAATTACTAGTTTTAAAAAAGCATATTAAAAAGTATCACTACAGAGAACCATGTCAAAGTTACATACTTTGGCTGAAAAAGCCCTGCTGCTACATTTCTAGCTCTTCTCAATTTCAAAATGTCCTGTATGACTTAGACTATGCATGCAATACATGGGTGAAAAACATCTCCTCAAATCTATGCTATAACCAAGTTTTGAAACAACTTTCTTCTGTACTTTATCATAATTCTTCTGAGAGGAGTGAGTTCAGTAAGAACTAAGAATCAAATTTCACTGATTACCAGTTGCAGATAGACTGTTATCTTTTGATATGTTGAAATTTTGCTGGAATAAAATGTAGCTACTATTCGGAATATTCCTAATTATATAAATACAAGAACATAATAAAGGACACCTAAACTGGTTTTAATACAACTATTTTTAATATATTGTTCAAAGTAGGCAGTAAACTTTTAAACTGAAAATAGTCTACTAAAAAGTAGTCAAGATCAGCAAACCACTATTCTTTGATGTCACAACTAACATCTGTAACTGGATTGACCATTTTTTGACACAGGCTTAAGAGAAACTGGAGTTAGTTTTAGAGAAGAGTGAGATTTTCAATAAATCTCCCACTGAAAAAATAACAGACATTATGTCAGCAAGAGCAACATTATCTAACTACTACTGCACATACTGCAGAGCAGTACCAGCACATAAAGGCAGTGATTCCAAGATGTAAGGACGTCATGAACGAGCAAAACACTAAATAAATTTATGAACAAAAAAGTATTTTTAAAGAACTTAGGATATGTGGCTTTAAAATTACCAATCACGGGCATTTAAAAAATGATCAATTATCCTATCATCATTTTATAAGAGACACAAATAGTAGAAGGGATAGAACTATCCCAACAAAATAATGTAATAAATTTAACTTTCTTAAAAAAAATGACATTCATCTTATCTTCATTAGAGTTTGTAGCAGTGAAAACTGCAATGTGTAGGTGCTTATCCCTCAAATACTTGCATGTGATCCCTTTCTTCCTCCTCCTACCTTATTTCAGAGACAATATGGATTTCAACTGTGTTATACACGAATTTCCTTTTGCTTCTGTACATGACATACAAATGAAGAGTGGATTAAATACCAGTAACAACTTTTCCTTACTAAAATCTTGGCTCTAGCTTTTCAGAAATTAAATATAAAAAGAGAAAATCAAGTACAAACGAGTATATGATGAACCTCAAGGAAACAGCTCATATTCAATGCTAATTTTAGATTACAAATACCGTGGAAAGTTATAATTCAATGTAGTCTGTTACCTCTAAATATGTTTAATATTATATCAGTATGTCCTGGGATTAAGGTATGAGTAATGCAATAAACAACAAATTTTAAAAGATGACTAATAATAAAGAGCTAAGCTTCAAACTACGTAAAAGTAGGAGAAAAACAAAAAAAAACTTCACAGGATCTAGACGGAAAATAAGTCATTTTAAGAGATGATTAATAATAAAGAACTAAACTCTAAAAACTTAAAAGGAAAAAAAACTAAAACAAAAACAAACCAAAAAAATCCACAGGATTTAGATGGGAATTAATTCACATACGGGGGGAAAAAAAAAAAAAGGACAGTGAACAAATATAATGCAATAGCATGATTACCTTCAGGTCAGCAGTACAGAAAAATGCCTGATAAACTAGATTGTTTATATGTGAAAACGTGTAAAAGTATTAAAACGATCCTATTTAAATTCAATAGTTGGGCTTTTAGAGAGTTCTTTGTTCACATTTAAGTAATTTGCAGCTGAAAAATGACATGGCAAATAAATTGGACTTAGAAAGTGAACTGTAATTCACAAGTAATTTTGCATAGGTATGTAAATAAAATTATTTTTTTCAAAAAAGATTTTATTTATTTGAGAATGAGAGAAAGAGAGAACACAAGCAGGGGGAGGGCAGAGGGAGAGGCAGACTCCCTACTGAGCAGGGAGCCCGATGTGGGACTTGAACCCAGGACCCCAGGACCACGCCCTGAGCCGAAAGCAGCCGCTTAACCGACAGAGCCACCCAGGCGCCCCGTCAATTTACTTTAAAATGAGTATCATAGCAAATACAAAGCTATTCTAGTGTTCTCATATAGGCTACAGAAAAAGAACTTAATTTTTGACAACAGAACATTACTGTAATATTTTATTTGAAGGAATAATGCAGAAGTCAGCAATCTTTCAGTAGTACATCAAGTTTTCTTTTACGCACAGACTATCCCACGCTTAGGAAATGTTCCCCAGAACCTCGGACTTCCTTATTAAAAATAGTAAAGAGACACTTGAGAGCAATGCTCTAGGTTATTTCACACCTTCAACTGTGACAAGACAACTAGTTATTGCCAGAGAAGTGGGAAAGGGTCAAGACACCAGAATCACAGAAAAAAATACTGAGTAAAGGAAAAGTGAGAAGACCATAGTCACGAATGAAATTTTTACTTTGGAAAACAAAACAAAACATCTCTGGCTGCCAACGGGGCAGAGAGGCAGAATATGTAGACACCAGCTAAGGGGCTAGTTCTCCAAGACAAGATATAGTGGTATTCCTATCTAGGGGAGTGGTGGAAAAGAATTTTTGAGGGAATAGAGGAGAAATGAAGGAGTTACTAAGCACATCTAGATTTCTGGCTTACGCAACAAGCATATGGTGGGTAGTCCTAATCATGAGAAAGAGATCACTAGAAGAGGGCCAGGTCCTGGGGGAAAATCATGAGTTCAGTTTGGATATAATAAGTTTGACACTTACATGATAATGCTGAATAGGCAGCTGAATATATGGCTCTTAAGAAGTCTCAACTGAAGACATACATCTGAGTATTATGGTGTGCCGAAGATTACTTAAACTTAGGGCTTAGAAAAAAATGCCCAGAAAATAAAGAGCAAAGAAAGCTTAGAAACTGGACCCTGAAGATACTCAACAAACATTCTGTGGCCAGGAGAAGACGATGAATCTAAAAAGGACACAAATAAACTACCAGAGATGTGGGGAGAAAAAAGATAAAACAAAACAAAACAAAACAAAACATTCTTTAGAAGGTGAAGAAAGGAAAAAAAAAGGAGACTCTTATTAGAAGGCCCCAATCTACCCAATTAATATAAAGGCTAAGAATGAGAAGAATGGGGTAAGATTTGAAGATTGAAAGAGAAAATATCTAGGACATTGGACTATAATCTCACATGAAAGAATATTAAACAAACAAAAAACAAAACATAAAAACACCAAAAAACGGGGGGAATAAAAAAAGAATTTCTGTTGCAGCCTTGAAGGGCTAGGTCCAGATGATTCTGGAAGGGCTAATGGGTCTCATATCCCCAGAAACCACACAGTGGAAGTGATCTGAAGTTCTCAAGGAAAAGAAAACAGGGAAATAGTTTAGTAAGTCTGACAACGATAACTATATATAGAAGGAAAACTTTGATTATATGATGTATGAGTCACTACACGACAAAATCAGATTTGATAATGTGGTTGAGCTAACTGCTGATAACTGAAAATCTATATTCGATTAGATAAATATTTTCATCTCACCAGAGAACACACAAAGCCAATGGTAACCTATTACTTAGGCCAATGGTTACCAAACACCATCCTAATCACCTACAGATTTTTGGGACACACACCCAATGAGCATTCACAGGTCTGTTTTGAAAAAAAGTTTCTCAAATGACACCAAGACACAGCCAAATTTGAGAATTACTGCCTAATCGTTAGACAATTATCTTAAAAGGTGCCTCTCTGCCCTTCCTAATGTCACTATTTGTGACTCTCTAACACTGTACTTCGTAAACTGTGGTATTATTAAACAAAAGATGACCTTTTTTGGGTATGAAAAAAATATCAAGATAAAAACCTAAGGGCATAACAGAATCCTCAACTACTATGCTCTTATAAGAGAAGGTGACAGAATTGTTAATTAATTTTTCTTTCTTTTAAAATCATGTGATTGTATTTTACCTGTTCTTTCTTCTAATTTAGCATACTTTGGAGTATTACACATGTTACACTCTGATCTTCTGGCCCAATTCACATTACTGCATCTTTAGAAGAGAAAAACACCAGATTAGTAGTCTATAATGCAATATAAGAAAAAAAGTAAAATTTTAGACATTCTAGAATTTCAAAATAAAAACTAGGATGAAATCACTACCATAAAGAAATGTTTATTAAGAATACTGCAAACAAAGAATATGTACCAGTAGCACACATTTTCTGAAGAGAAAATATGGATTCCGACAAAAGACTGAACTATTTAAGCAGAGAAGCAAAAGCTATACAGTTTGAAGAGTGCCTTTGTCATTTTTCCAAAACGAGGCAAATTATACCTACAGAGATTTTGATGCCTTAGAGGGAAAATTCATTTTAAATTAAAGGTTTCACTAATTTTTCAGTCTCCAAATTCACCTCAAAGGGCAGTAAAGTTATACCTTCCAAATAAAGTTAAATTTGTTTTTGAGGAGTAAGTGCAAGGACTGAATTTCACAGCGTATCAAATCCAGTGATTTAATCTGTTGGAAAATTCTCCAATACAAATTTAGTATCTATAGGATCAGAAATTTATGAAAACCCTCTTCTGATTCAGTCCTTTTTCATATATGTGATTCATCTGCACAACAGAAAAGATGGAAGTTGGAGAAAAATCTATACAGAACTTGAAAATCAAAAGTATTAAGGAAAAACTACCTAACGAGAGATAGTTATAGCAAACAACTTACGATTCTAAAACTACTTTGTAAACAGGCAAAATGAATTTTGTAGTGTATTTCGTATTAATGATAGAGGCTGAAAATTTTTGAGGTTTTTCAATAGAAAGAAGTAGGCTTTGGTAGTTTTAAATAGCCCTTTTTTTGTGAATGCAAGCTTACCTTAATCATTCATTTACTAGTATACATAATGCATCACAGTAAAAACTAATACTATCATTAAAAAATGAGAATTCAAAAATTCTTTATACTTTCTCTATCAGATACGGACTAAACAATCAACATATCTTTGATTTAAAAAGTTTCCTTGGTTTGTCAATGTGACTAGTAAGAACTGGAAATATTAACAAGTAGTGGCTAGACATATTATTATGGAAGAAAAACTGGATAATTTAAAACACATACGTTTTGCACTGCCAGTCATTAGCACTAAAAAGGCCTCGGCTCTTTTCTGCAAGTGTCTTCCCTATTTCAGTACCCCCAGCTTTCATCATCTTAGCCTCAGTCGTTTTCTCTGACAATAGAAGAAAATAATGCATTATGAATCTGGGGAAATTAAAAAAATGATCTGTATATAGTTGTAATAGAAGCTTCCTTAAATGCTTACCCCGACCACATCTATTACAGCTGGTTCTTCTGGCAAAGTTTACATTTCCACATCTGAAAATAAAGAAAAGAAATACAGAGATGTTATTTAAATCTACAGAATTTTAGAAGTTCTTTATGCACAACTTTTAATGTGTCCTTACTATACACCTATATACAGAACTTCTAACGCCATCTCAAATTACAAACAAACAAAAACAAAAAACCAACCCCCACCTCATCCTCGCAATGTAGGTGGAAAAAATATGATTTAAAATCACAAGTCCAGGATAAAAAACTCCAATCTTTCACTAACTGGTTAGTCATTTAGGATCTCTGTGTTTCAGTGTTCTATTAGCACCTATCGATTATAACAAAATCCCCTTGGCAAAGGTGATGTAAGATAGGATTCCACTTCAACAATTACTGAGAGGCACTGAGAGTTAAAACAACTTCAAAATAAATCCTAGTACAGAAAATAAGAAGATATATACAAAAATGTGTTAAGTATTATAAAAAATACATAATCCTAAAGATGGACCTAGGGGTAAAATAAAGATAAATCAGAGACGGTTTCATGGATCTTGACAAAATAATCTTTTTACAAGCAGGAGATAACAATGTAAAGAAGATAGGTTATACTAACTAAAAATATAAATAGGTTCAATAATTACAAGGAAATGGAGTTTTCTGGGGGTATTTATCAAACCTCTGAAACCTAGTTGAAAGAAATAACCACAACCAATAAATTCAACATGGTGCAACACAACACAGTATCACTTTGTTTATATTCAGCAAACTTAATTAAAAACAAGAAAATTATCAGGTGCACTAACAATGATGGTCTTAAAAATGCATCTGTATATTGGTAAAAGCATGTTAAATGCTCTGAATGACATGCAAAGCTTAAATTTTAAAAAGTTGATTTCTTTTAGGTGTTATACTAGCATGAAATAAACATGTGAATTATGGAATGGGTATAAAGTGAGCATTCCATATAATTTTTAGATCTTTTTTCCCCATAAAAAATATGCCTTATGACCCAAATAAGCATTGAAAATATATCAAATCTATCCTGAATATACACACTGTAGAAATAATACTCTATTCACATAATCGTAACGGAGCTGAATGTACTCTTAGACCTACTTCAAATATCTGCATATGCTGTCATAATGACACCATCAAAAGCACATCATTCTACAAGTAACCAACAACACAAAAATCACAAGTTGTTTATCTTTTGAATTTTTTCAATAGTCTGTATCACTTAGAGCAATGCTATTCATAGCATATGAATTTGTTCTATTCAATACTGTCAGGCTGACCTGATCCTTCAGATCATCTCAATCTTTACCAAACGAGCCATCCATTTATTATGAAATAAACGCAACAATATTTCATCTAAACTACTTAAAGTGTGGACAGAAGTCAAATGTTGGGGAAATATGGATTTAATGTCCTTTAAGGACAGTAAGTGATTTAACTTTTCTAAAACTACTACCGACAGCTATCAATTAAGAGTATTCACATTTGGTCATATTTTGTTGCTCTACACACTATCTATACTATCGTGTATTCATTAAAAGGGAGCTATTCTATCCCAGTCTTTTAGTAAAGTTAAATAACCTACTTACATGGTCTGTAAGCAATAGAACTGGAATTAAACCCACTTTTGTTTGCTTCAAAGTTTCTCCTCTTTACTACATGAACTCTGTATTTGTGGCAAGCTTAAGAAGAAATCAAAGATTTTTCTTTGAATGTGAGTTGTGCATTCAATTTTTTGGACAATTACTTTCCATGCATTTCCAAATAGGTACATTTATTTGAGCACCCTTCAAAAGAATCTGGCAATTTAATAGAGCACACTGGCTTCAGCAAACAATGTCAAACAGCTCAGCCACGCAAACACGTGCTTCTCTGCTGCAGGAATCTCCAGGGCTGAGCAGCCAAAAACAGGCCTCTCGGCTCTAACGAAGCGATATTGTGGGGAAATTAAAGATCAATAAAGAGAAAAAAGTCAAAATTTCCTAAATCAAAGAAGGGTAGTGTTTGGACGGGGGGAGGAGGGTACAAACAGTAGGGAAGAAAGCTGAAATTAAAAACTAAAAAACCAAGGCAAATTATGAGAAGCAAAAAGACGAGTTCGAGAAAGCAGCTTCCCGCGAACGAGAGTAAAGTTCTGCAGGAAAAAGTCACGTGGGGCATATCCAATAGCAAGCTGGCCTCGACTCTGGAGATTTCCTTATCGCTAAAACCTGGCCGAGGCGGGGGTGGGGTGTGGGGGCAAAAGGTAGGCCATCTCGCTCTCGAAAAAGAGGGGCTGCCTTGGGGAGACAATGTCGACGAAACTTGGAGACATACTCAACACAAAGGCTCCCGAAAGAGCTCATCGACAAGAGACCGGAGCCTCCTTCCCGCCTGGAAGCTGGCGGTTCGCCGCCTCAACCCGGCTTGAGGTACCGGAGACCATAAGAACGGAAAACGCCGAGCGAACCTGGGAAAGCTTCTACCGATAAACCCTGCCCCAATTCGGGACCCTTCATGAACTCACTTTTTGTCAGGGCAAATCCAGTCACCGTCACTGACTCGGAAATTCTTGGTCGACATCTTGGACGCCGCCACCACAGCTACCCGCAGCTACGTCTTCGCAGGAGGAAGCGGGCTGGGGACTTTCGGCACTCCGGGGCTGTCCCCACGACGCCTGACTCCGACGCCCTCCTGCACCAGGGCTTGATAATGAGGACGCTCGGCCGGGATTGAGTGTGAACGTTATAGTCCAGAGTAAGATGCCTGTGCGATTGTTTCCTGGCCGAGAGAGTTATGGTGCAAATGTATTCTCTGGAGCTAAAGTAACAGGCGCCGCAGGGTCAGCCCAGGCTGGAGGCCTTCGTGGCACTGGAAGCCTCGGAGAGCCCCCTACAGGCGGGAGGACCCGAAAGGAAAATACTTCCGCTCATACGGGCGGAGCTAGGGAGCCCAGGCGGAAGTGACTGTAATCAGGTTTGAGTTTGGGACCGCGGGTTGCTCAGGCTGGGTTTAGGGGGTGAGGTACGGTGGGCTAGTCAAGTATTTGTAGAAGCTGTTTTAATAAAGGATTGAGAACTCTGTTCTTTAATTATGCGCACAGCACACGGATATCATTTAGAAGCTTACTGTTTTTTGACACATACGTAGATATAACAGATAAGCAATGTACATGTGGGAACCGACCAGTAATTTTGAACTAGGATATTGCCAATATTGTGGAAATTATCTGTGTCTTTTACCCCTTGCTTCCCTCCAGGGCTAACACTTTCCTCTATCTTGGGTTTGTCCTTTTGCTTTTTAAAAATTTATGTTTATAAACTGTTGAGCTTTACAAGGATGGTTGGTTGTTACGTAATTTACAGCCTTTCCTTTCCCCCCCCCCCCCCACAGTGTACTTCCAAATTCGTTTTAGGTTGTTGCATATATTTGCATGTGCCTGTAGTTCCTTAATTTTACTGCTGTACAGTGATAATATTTCTTTCTGTGACAGTTTATCCCTTCTATTTACCAGGTTTGTCGTTACAAGCAACGCTAGTACAAACATTCTAATGCGCGGATTCCTGTACTAAAATGCAAGAATTTTTCTAGAGTACAACATATACCTAGAGAGAACATTTTAACTACTTCCTAGTTATAATAACTGCTTTAAAATCTGATAATTTTATCATCTTAGTCATTTAGGGGTTGGCAGCTGTTGATTTTATTTTTCCTTGAGAATTGGTTATATTTTCCCACTTCTTTATATGTTGATTAATTCTCTTTGTTGAGTAATTTTTATCTTGGACATTTTGAATATTATGTTGCATAGACTCTGGATCCTGTTAAAAGCCTTTGAGGAATATTGGTTATTTTGTTTTGTTTTAGGAGGGGGTCAATCTCAGTTTGGTTCAGTTGCACAAGTTCAGTCTCACTTTCTGTGTGTTCTGATCCCTATCAGTTCAGTTTTCAAAGGCTTTGTTATTCTGCTTTGAGTCTGTCCTATACATACAACACTGGGGGGGTATTTTGGAACTTGGGCAGTACATTAGTTCCCCCTTATATGCAGTTTTGCTTTCCCTGGGTTCAGTTACCTGTGATCAACTATGAGAAGCAGATGATTCTTCTGACTTATCCTCAGGTCAATAGTAGCTTAACACTTTGTTACAAATGCCTACGTCATTCACTTCACTTCATCTCCTGCTATAGGCATTTTATCATCTCACATAAAAAGAAAAGGGTGAGGGGTGCCTGGGTGGCTCAGTCGGTTGAGTGTCCGACTCTTGGTTTTGGCTCAGGTCATGATCTCCAGGTCGTGAAATGGAGCCCCACATCAGGCTCGGTGCTCAGCACGGAGTCTGCTTGAGATTCTCTTTCTCCCTCTTCCTCTGCCCCTCTCCCCTGTTCACACATGCTCAGTAAATAAATAAATAATAAACAAAATCTTAAAAGAAAAGGGTGAGTACAGTACAAAAATATATTTTAGGGGCGCCTGGGTGGCTCAGTCGTTAAGCGTCTGCCTTCGGCTCAGGTCATGGTCCCAGGGTCCTGGGATCGAGCCCCACATCGGGCTCCCTGCTCCGTGGGAAGCCTGCTTCTCCCTCTCCCACTCCCCCTGCTTGTGTTCCCCCTCTTGCTGTGTCTCTCTCTGTCAAATAAATAAAATCTTTAAAAAAAAAAAAAAATATATATATATTTTAAGAGTGAGAGACCACATTAACATAACTTTCATTATAGTATATTATTGTAATTGTTCTATTTCATTATTAGTTATTATTGCCTAATTTATAAATCAAGCTATAAATTATCATAGGAATGAATATATAGGAAAAAACCGTATATATATATACATAGCGTTTTATCTGCAGTTTCAGGCATCTGATAGGGGTCTTGGAACATATGCCCTGTGGATAAGGGGAGATTACTGTAGTAAATTGTAGTTCAGTTCACATACCTTTTGTTATACAGCTTTGTGTCTTTCCTGCAGTTCAGGCGTGAGAATAGAATTTATGTGAGTTTATGATAGAATTAGGGGGTCCCCTTCTACAGCTCTTTTTGATAGTCATCTCATGCTCTTTGTTTTGCAGGGACCCCTCTTCCTGGCCCTCCTGCCAAAAATAAGAGGTTTTTCTTGGAGTTCTAGCTGCCTTCCATAGCTGCAACAGCTGACTAGGTCCCACACTGGGGCAAAAAGGTGAAAGAAAAAAATGTAGATTCCCTCCATACCCTTCATACCACAGAGGCCTCCTTTCCCAGTTCCCTTGTTTAGAAAGATAGGGTTTCTCTTGGTCCAAGCCTAGGCCCCAACTCTCAGGTCAAAGCTCAGAGGGAGAAAAGGAGGGGAAAAAAAAGCCAGGTATTCCCCCCCACCCCCCCCACCCCGCCAAACTTTGGCTCACAGAAACCTTTCTCCAACCTGCTTCATTTTTGCTGCCTGTGCTGCCGTTAGTTTTACTAGAGGCCAGGCCTCACGTCAAAGCTGTGGGAGAAAATAGGAAAAACAAACAGGGCATTTCTCCAACTTTGATTCTCCCCAGTCTCCCATTTTTGTTTACTTTTCAGAGTCCTCAGGTAGTTGCTTTTTGTATTTTGAACTGAGCTTTTAGCTGTAATCAGCAGGAAAGAGTAGTGGTCTTACTTCATCTTGGCTCTGGCAGTGCCAGTCAAGGAAATGCAAATTACTACTACATATTAATCAGAATGATTAAAATGAAAAATTCAGGACTGCCTGGGTGGCTCAGTCGGTTAAGCCTCTGCCTTCAGCTCAGGTCATGATCCCAGGATCCTGGGTTGAGTCTGCCTCAGGCTCCCTGCTCAGTAGGGAGTCTGTCTCTCCCTCTGCCTGCCACTCCCCCTGCTTGTGCTCTCTCTCTGACAAATAAAATCTTTAAAAAAAATTATTAAAAAAAAAAAAATTAAAGTAAAAACTCAGACAGTTCCAAGTGTTGGAGAGGGTGTGGAACAATAAATTCTTATACATTCTTATACATAGTGAAAGTGTCAATTGATGTATCTCCTTTGGAGAACATTTGTCCAGAATCTATTAAATCTGAACATATGTATACCTTATGACCCTGAAATTCCACTCCTAGGTATATTCCCAACAGAAGTGCACATACGTTCATCAAAGATGTATATAATAATCTTCATTGCTACACATTCATAATAACCCCAAACTAGAAATTCCCAGTTGCTTATTAATGAGAGCCTGGATAAATTGTCATATATTCACCCACTGGAATATCATATGTAGCAATGAAAATAAATTGCAACCACATTGAACAGTGTGGCTGCCACTCAAAAGTATAATAATGAATTATTGAAAAAGCCAGATACAAACTAGTACATTTACATGAAGTTCAAAGGCAGACAAAACTAATCTAAGATAATGATTACCTTGGGACATGGGGAAGAAATAGCAACTGGAAGGGTACATCAGGGGCCTTTTGGGATCCTGGTAATATTTGTCATGATCTGTTCTGGTCGGGTATCTTCATTTTATAAAAATCCATTGAGCTGCACACTTATGACTTGGGCATTTTTTAAAAGAAAAAGTTTAAAAAATACTTATATTTACCTATCTCACCTATCCCCTCATTCAGTAGATCTTGTTAAATATTATACTAACTTCAGGGACAGAGGGTGTGATCACACACCCACTTGTGACATGGTGAGTATCACTGGTAAGTGGGTACCTTCTGGCCCTAATAATGATTGAGCTCTCTTACAGTTGCAATATTGAGTCTACCATAATTTCTATTAAGTCATATTACAAGTCTATTAGGAAAAGATCTATTCTTGGTTCTAGAATTAACTGAGAGTTTAAAGTGGCAATGATCCAGTCTCTGAGGTTTACATTTATAGATTCAAGGAGAATTTTCTAAAAGTACAGATAAATCAAGCAGATCTTGTTTATGCATGTTCAGTCACATTCAGAAAACAAATCTGCTACTCAAAAACAATGGAAAATAACTTTTTATAAAGTTCCAAATCACTAATTCACTACAAGAGTCATAACTGAGATATATTAAAATAACTTTTTTTAGTTGACCAGAATTTTTTCCTTAATTATGGTACATAATCCTTGTGTTATAAAGTATCTGGAATTGCAGCTTAACAAGCAACCATAAAAATGTTTGCTCTTGAAATAAATAGGTCTTACTCAAACAAAAGAACAAGGAATTTAAATAAATAAATAAAATAGTCAGTGAATTTAACTCTCATACCTAAGAAACTCCCTAATTTTAATCTGGGAACTTGTGGAAAGTAAAATTTACTTCTTAGGTCACGAGGACAGCAGTGATTTTAGGTGAAGTTGTGGAGTATGTGAAGTTGTGGCTGGGCTTAGTGCAATCTGTGCAGATATTGCAGGATAGGGGAGTGTGGCTCTCACCTCCAGATAGGGACTCAGAATTTGGAAATGGAGTGATAAAATACCATTTAGAAGTGAGGTTGGAAGGATTAACATGCAATTGATTAAATCAGCCTTCTGAAAATAGAATTAACTCACTCTAACATCTGATTTGTAGTTGTAATGTGAACAAAAATCTAAAGCCAATCCATATTCCTGAGGGAATTCTTTTACAGGTAATAATAGCTACTATTTATTAATCACTATATATTCAGTAGTGTGCTAAGAGCTTTATATTCATTATCACATTAAAATCCTACCAATCTTTAGGAAAGATATTGTTAGCTTTGTCTATTGATGAGAAATCAAGGTTTAGAACTGTTAAGTACCTTGTGAAGGGCTGTAAAATGTAAAATATGGTGACTCAAGTCCAATTTCTTGGTTTCCAATCCCAGCTCTACTACATGTTAACTATGTGACCTTAGGCAAATTACTTGATCTATATTTTCTTTCTTCACAGAGGAAATAAAGATGATGATAATAGTACGTGTATTTTATGTATGTATGTATGTATCTATTTTTTAAGATTTTATTTATGTATTTGAGAGAGAGAGGGGAACAAGAAGCGGGGAGGGGTAGAGGGAGAGGGAGAAGCAAACTCTCTGCTGAGCAGGGGGCCCGATGCAGGACTTGATCCTACGACCCTGGGATCATGACCTGAACCAAAGGCAGACACTTAACTGACTGAGCCACCCAGGCACCCACTAGTACTTGTATTTTAGAATTGCTGAAAGCATTAAGTGAGATAACTCACTTAAGGTGCTTGATAAATAGAACTCAATAAATAAAGGTTATTATTATTATTCAATTAAAGGCTAGAGCTGGTGAATAACATCCAGTTAATATACCAAAAGTCAATCAAGTGTAGTTAGTAAAAATTTTCTGTGAGAATCACATGTCAACAGAAAGATGATTTACAGTAAGTCTAAAACAACAATGGACAAAACATAAGAATAGATCGGGTAATGACCAGAAGAGAAGGCTATTTGTGTTCAAGGATTACAACTAACTTTTCAAAGAGAAATATTCCTAGAATAGAAAAGGAATTTCAACTATCCCAACTTGAAAAGAAAATCCCTCAAGACTACCCATTCTCTTTCTTCTAATTATATGCTCACCAAACAACCCTCTGACTGATCATTTTCTCTCCTGAGTACATTTAAACTACCATGGCAAAATACCCAGAGTGAGTTCTCCATACACATTATTCTTTTAGATTTAGCTGTCTTTATAGATTGATAAATTGACATTCTGAGACACGTATCAGTTTCTTATGGGTCCTCTTAACATGTTGATCCCCAAGAGGTTAATTAGCAATGGTGGAAATGATAAAGTTGAGTTTCTGAACTTACAAAGCTAAGAATCTGGTTTCGGATATATTGTACTATTGCTATTTATGCTGGCAAGTAACAAAAATCACAATAAAATGGCTTAAACAACAAAAAGGGAGTTAAAGAGAAGGTGTTTGATGGAGTAGCAGGGCAAGAGTGCAACGTAGATTCAGGAGACTGAAAGAAGCATCCTAGCCCCTTCGAGCAGTCTCTTGTCACTGCGTCTCTGCTTACACATCATTCTTTCCTCTACAGAGACCAACTCTCCCCTGCTACTGCATTCACGGGACAGACAGAAGTAGTACATACTGACTTTAGAACTGAGCAAGTGAGGCTCGTAACATCCTGTACCCCTGGGAGTCTCACCCTTTGGAACACCTTCTTCAAGTATTCTAGGTCCCCTCTGGGGCTCTGGAGCCAGAACCTAGTCCTGGGTGGGTCTTGGCAATGAAAGCCTTCAAGTGTTCTGTTGTCGCTGGTGGTGGGGTTTGGCCTGGTCAGCAGGACCTTCCGGGCGGGATACTCTAACCCTGGGCCCGGACCTTATTGACCTCAGTTCTTGTTTCTCCCCTGCAGAGTCCTCTTGACAATAACCCCCTCTCACTGTGAATGGAGTCCACCAGGTGCTGGACAAGCTCTGGGGCTTACACCTATGGGTGTAGGTCTCGGGCTGCATGGCCTTGCCTATTCCTGGTGAGCCAAAGCTCCCCCTGGCCAGGGCAGTATTTCTTTCATGGGATTGGACCAAGTTTTAGCTGCCAGAATAGGGCTGATTCACTGACTTGGGGGTGATTTTCAATAACATTGGACACAAGACAAGTTAAGGACCTTGGTTACCCACTGTCCTCCATGGGCTGCCTATATGAGGTGGTACATGGGTGCTTACCTGTCTGTAAGCACTTGGTGCTCTTACCTGGCGCATGGGTGCTTACCTTCAGACCTAGGAGCCTCCTGGTGAGGAGCAACTGTGAGAGGTATGAGTAGCCCACAGGTTTTTAATCCTGGGGTCCCCCACCCCTAACCCATTGTCAGTGCCCAGGACAGTCACACCACCCTTTTGCAAGCTATGTGCTGTATGTCAGGTAATCCTGGTCATGGCCATTCTTGTCCCCTCCCCGAGCTTTCTGGACTATAGTACTGCAAAGGCAGTGGCCCCTTGTTATCAAAGCCGTTTCTTGCCTTTAACCAATGTGGTGACATTCTGCTGTCCTGGGTTGGTCTTAAGCCCTGTGGGATAAGAGATAGATACGGCTTACCTGAATGCGACTGCCCTTCTTGCTCTGTCCAGGGCCCCTCATCTATCCTCACCAATGGTAACTGGTATGTGGAAGGCAGGGCTGTGATCAACATTAAAAAGGTCACATTCTAGTAGTGCAGTGATGAAGGTTTAGTTTAAGAGAAGACATGGTTGGAAGATGTGTTGTTCTATGTTAGTGCCCTAAATCCCATAAATAAATGCTATAAACTTCTAAATGATGATTTAACATGACTATGGAACAGAATAATTGTTTACATTTCCCTGCATCCTCTGGCTAAGACTTGCATTTGTGGTCATCATCCACAAAGCACATTAACAACGTTTGAGAGTCATTGGAAACCATTATTCAAGGGAGTACAATGGATGTTGCTTTGAGTGATGATGTAATCAGAATTCAACAAATGACATTGGGGAACTGCAGAGGCCAGGAGATCTATACTGTTTCAATTTTAAAGGTTCCAAAGAGCCATAGCATTGTGAATAATAATAGCGTTGCTACATTTTCCTTGTAGCGGGATATATGAAATTCGCCAGGAATGATATCTTTGACAATAAATAACACAAAGAAGTAGATCCTGGAAACTAGGAGACGTTTTCGCGTGCATTGATTGGATACTAAACATCTGTGTCAGTACCTTTTTCTTGCCCTGAATTTTTACCAGTAAATCACTACACCTCACGTGGGCTCATGATTTTTGTAATTACTTTTATAATCAAATTGTTGCTATTGATGGGTCCCATCTTCACACCCCCAAGTATTTCTGCAGGGCCTTGTATACCCTAGGGGCTGTGCTGGACAGAAGATAGTGTTAACAAAGCATACACCTTTATATCTCTTTTCCATTCAAGAGATTCCCAACTGGAATCTCTTGGCCCCAACTTCAAATTTCCAGACAAAGGCTCTGGCTTTGCTAGCTTGGTCCCATCAGCCATATCAGGTGGTCAAGGGCATGATGTGGTGTGCAACCGAGACGTCTAGGAGGAAAAGGGAAAAAGGATAGCACCCGGAGAAAAGAAAAACCAGTTGGTTCTTGTATTAGTTTTCTAGTGCTATGTAACAAATGACCACAAACTTAGCAGCTTAAAACAACCTATTTTATTATCTCTCAGTATTTGTCAGTCAGAGGTCTGAGCCTAGGGTCTCTGCTTAGGGTCTCACCAGACAAGGATTAAGTTATCCACTGGGCGCACATTCTGTCTGAGGCTCAGAGTCACCTTCCAAGCTCATTCAGGTTGTTGACAGAATTCAGTGCCTTGCAGCTACAGAGTCTCATTTTCTTGCCGGATGTCAGCCAGGGCCAGCTCCTAGAGACTGCCCTTCGGTCCTAATCATATGACCCTCTTACAACATGGAGTTTATTTCTCCATAGCCTGCAAGAGAATTTCTCACAGTCTATTCCTGCTGCTGCCGCTGCTACCACCAGTACTGTTATTATTACTTGCTATGGCTACCACTACCACTACTGTAGTCTTATAGAATGTAATATGATCACTGGAGAAATGAATCCATCACCTTTGCTATATAACATAACCGGATCAAAGGAGTGGCATCCCATCATATTCACAGGTCCTGCCTGCATTCGTGGGGGGAGTATAATACATGTATGCCAGGAGGAAGAATCTTGGGAGCCATCTTGAAATTCTGCCCACCATGGCTCTTAAATAGGCAAATACTCCAAGAGAGGGCCAGTACCATTGTCTCCATCTTAAAGCCCTGAGAAATCTTTAAACTGACCGTCCTCCTTCTTCTTCTCAACATTCCTTAAAGAACAACATAGTTTATAATAGTGCTTTGGACGTGTGTGAATATTCATAGACCTTCAAGTCTCATGTACCCCAAAAATACATCTCTGGGAGTAATTTGTCACACAGATCTCTTTATCGACAATTCAATGACGAGTTATTAAACATTGTTTACTTAGTACACTTACAATTTGACATTCTTAGAAATTCAGTGGATTAAATGTGAGTATACATACACGCACGCACGCACGCACCCTGCACACTTCACAAATCCCCTACGACTTAAATTCTCCTTTCGTTCTGTGCAAACCATTAATAGGGAATTTTTGCCAGCTGGTGTTTCAGAGTTCTTTATAAATTAATTATTGTATTTACTAGCCATGTGGGAGTGGAGAAGTCTAACTGGGTCAAGGAGGCTGGCCCTGCTGGAGACTGAAAGGCAAAGCATGTATAAGGTGTCACTTGCAAATCTAGTGCAGTGCTTTTTTTGAACACATGTTTAAAAAAAAAAAAGTGAACAATACTGAAATTACATGCAAATTTATGGGAAGATCACATCATAGTTAGAATAAACATGTATTGAAATTTGCCATCAATCTATGGCAAAGATAAAATATTTTAGCTGACATGGGACTTCACAGGTGTTCATGCCACAGGAGGAATGGGCTGCTTAATGTTAAAAGCACATTCATTCACTCATTCTCTCATTCACTCAAGGGGACAGGGCTAGATATTACAGCAACAAAGAGGACAGTGTCACGGCCTGATGCTCACAGAGTGCTGGACAATATGGATGTGTAAAGAGATAGAACAAAGCGTCATAAGTGTAGTATAGGCATAATTAGAGAATATTGTGGGCATCCCTGGGTGGAACAACTCTCCCAGTTCACAAGTGGGGAAAGGAAATCCATCAGGGATAGTTCATTGCAAGTAAAGAAACCAAATCTGGTTAAACTTGACCTTTCAGTGCTAGGACAAGAAGGAGCAAGCCAGGCACGTGGGGTGTAAAACTTAAAGAGGTAGTCTCACAGCTGCTGGGCCTGGAGGTGACATCTGAGAGTGAGTGTCTCCTTAAATTTTGGGGGTAGACAGCTGCTCACTGCACTCTTGGTCCTGTTTTGTTCTTCAGTCTTACCAACTTAGTCAAAACTTTTTTTTTTTCCCTAGTTTTCTGTCCAATGAAAAACATTTGAGAAACTCATTCACACTGATGTAAATAACTAAAATCAATTTAAAGTACACATTGTTTTATCTTTTTTTAAGATTTTATTTATTTATTTATTTGAGAGAGAGAGTGCACCAGCGGGGGGAGAGGGAGTCTCAAGCAGATTCTGCAAGCCTGGAGCCCTCCCAAGATCATGACTTGAGCTGAAATCGAGAGTTGGATTCTAAACTGACTGAGCTATCCAGGCACCCCAAAGTACACATTCTTTTAAAAGAACTTTCAGCTTAGCAGAAATCATCAAGCCCTTAAACATGACGGAAAACCTCAAATGTTGACAGGGCCAGACAGTAGCAGGAATGAATGATGCAGGCCTGTGTAAGACGTTGGGCAATGAGGGAGATTGTAATAGGCTATTCAGAGACCTTCAAATTCAACCTAAAAATAAATACCGTTTTGGCCAAACAAAAAGTACCTGCTGGATTATTAGATCAGTAGAATAGTTGTTTGTATTCCCTGCCTTGGGTTAAAAAAATTCAGTTGCTATGTCAGAATTTCTGTGGGCAAATTGTGTAAGGGCATGACGAGAATTGGAGGGAGAATGGGATTTTCTTTCTCTAATTAAATTTTCCTTGTGAGGCCTTATTAAACATTTCTTTGGCCTAGTTATTCCCACTTTCTGCTGTCACAGCTTATTGTCTTGCCTGTATTCCATGAATCACAAGACATAACTGGAAAGTTTTTCACAGCTAGAAACTAGAGAGAAATACATAATGTTTAGGAAAAAGAAAAGTTGCAGTGTCACTAGAACTCTTAAGAGTCTCTTGTCTAGACAGAAGTAGTATAGGAGACAAGAGTAGTCAAAGTTCATATATGTCCAGAGTACTTTCCTGTTACCTCCTGGTGCTTCTGAGGGGACTGTCAATCATGGTGCTCCCCTTAACCCCAAGGACAGGTTGGGATTCTTGTCCCAAGCTGTCCAATTGGAATACCCAGGCTCTTGAAAGGGAGAAAGGAGCAAAGCAGCCAGCCTGTGATCCATTCACTTCCTTTATTAGAGGGACACCACTAGGGGAAAGAAAAGAAGAAAAGTGACATGGTCTAATCTTGTCAACTGGACGTGAGGCAAATAGAATAATGATTTTAGACAGGAGGAGGAGGCTTTGTCTACAGAATGCCCTTAGCAGGATCTCCCTTCGTAAAAATTGCTTTCAGTAAATAAACGTGGAATCTATTGATTTCTGGGACATGGCTTCCTGGGACCATGTCATATAAGCTGCACAACTCTTGGAGGTATAACATGAAGATGGTTCATAAGTAACATGCCCCCTATTCTGTGAGGTGATAATCTGCAAAACCTCACACAGAAACTTCATCTATTGTTCTGGGCTGGTGGATAGAAAGGACCTTGCAAAAATGTCCCAGAACTTTCTCTGCTTTGTCTTTATCTCTTGATTTCCTGTACTCTTGAAATTTTTAGTAAAGCTTGATGCTAGGAACTATCTCTGATTTTTGTGAGTCTGATTTGATAATCCAGTCCTGTGTGTTAGCTCCACTGGCCTTGGTACTTGGTTGAAGAAGAGGAATATGTGAACCAGAAAAGACCAACCAGAATATTCCCTAGGATTCGTTTAGGAACATTGGGTGAGGAACATTCTCTTTCCATTGGGGTTCCTAAACTGGTAAATGTGGATGTGAGACACATTGAGAGAGAGTCCACCCACAAAGAACAAGTCAAGCAGACACAATAAGAGCTGATGGATGGAGAGAATTAGAGAGAGAGAGAGAGAGGAGAAGTAAGGGAGGGGAAGAGAGAGTGAATTCTGAATATAGCATTTGAATCCCAGAATTTTGTCCAGTCTGAAGCCATGTCTATCCCCTGGACTTCCTCCATAACCAAGTCAACACATTCTCTTTGTGCTTAAGCTAGATTGTGCTGGGTTTCTGCCACTTGCAACTAAGAATTCTGACTAATATCATAGCTGGAATTTGGTATGGAAGACCTGAGCTCAGGAGCAGACAAGCCGTCCAGGAAAGAGTAGTTCTAGAGATACAAATCAGATGAGGAACAAAGAAAATCCATATCATAAAGCTATTTAGAACTTCTGCCTCTGGTTCACGCATAAACATTATTGAAAGATTAAATAAGATTACGACTATTATAACAATATCTTTAACCGTTTTATCCTAAGCAGTGTGGAGGCATGCCTTTCTGTCTTCCTTTTCTTTTGCCAGCTGTACCCTGTGACCTCTTTTGGGGCTATGTGACCAAGTAAGACAGTGTTTTGCAGCTTTGGCTTTGGCTTAGGAAGGAGAGCTCCATTTTAGAAATTGTCCCTTTATGTTGTAATTACCTATTTGTTTTTTTCATCCCAATTCCTCATAGGTAGGAGACAAGTCTTATTTATTTCTTCCATCTCAGCACCTGGAGTGCAGTTAGTGTTCAATATTTGTAGAAGAAGCGAAGAGAGGAGTTTTGTTTTTGCCATCACTGAAACTCTGCACAAGCCTGACCAATGGGAAATTTCACAGGCCTGATTCCTTCCTATTCCCTACCAAATGTGCATAATTGTATTACTCGGTATGCAACCAACTGTTAGACTGCGATGAATGCTATCCTAGTTAAGGCATGTCGCTAACATTTGCAGTGAGCAAGGAAGGACTGCCTTAAGTTGTTCCACGGTTTAGAGTAGTGGTTAAAATCATGGGCTTTGGGAACTAGAATTCCTGCTCTTCTGTGGGCTCGCTGTGTAACCTCAGTCAAAGTGCTACATCAAAATACATCGGACTGTTGTTGTCAATATTAAATAAGTGCTTGACAGTAAATGCATAATACAGAGCAAGTGTTAATAGCTATTATTGGGATATAGTTAGATTAATTAAAAGTTACCATGTGTACCAAACCTGTATTACCCACTTAAAAAAACAAAATAATGATATAACTCATTTAACATTAAAGTGCACTCATAGGCTCTTAAGTAGTGTAATGTTGGGGTTAATGGTAGAGGCATTGAAACCAGTTCGCCTGGGTTCAGATGTTAGCACTACAACATATTATTTGTGCGATCTTGGGCAAGTGACTTAACTTCTCTGAGTAATCTCTGATAAAATGAAAATAATGATAGTATCTGCTTGATAATGTAGTTCTGAGGATTAATTGAGGAAATGCCTCTATAGTAATAAACACAATGCCAGAAAAATAGCAAGCAGGCAATGAATATTAGCTCTTATTATTGCTCTGAGCCTCAATCACTTCCAATGGTAAAAATGAGGATAAAGATATCTACCTCACCAGGCTGGTATGTGGATAAAATGTGATAGTTCCAGTGAAAATGTCTAGTAAATAGTAGGTATTTCATAAATGCCAGTTTTCCATTTTTATGATTCAGGAGACAACTCAGAATTTTACAATGCCTTAAGGTTATCAGTATAAATATCAATTGGATTTCTACATGTGTGGTTATAGGACAGAGAGGATTAGGTAAAATTTGATCAGTGACACATACTATATGTTGTTTATTGAATAAATATCAGACCATTCAGTGGGCTTATTAGCTGTTCTTTCTTATTAAAGAAGATTGTGCCAGGAATACCCCATTTTTGTATATTTGTTTGATTGAGGTCACAGATAAATGGTGGTTTACTCTATTCAGAGAAAGATAGAAAAGTAGGCTGGTATTTCAAGTTTCTTGCAGTGAACATGGTGCACAATCCGCTAGAACTGAAGGAGAATGTTATTAATCAAAGGGTGCACAAGGAGGCAAAGGACTTCATTATGCTGTTTTGCTCCCACAACTTGCACCTGGAGCTTTTTAATGAATGTGCCCTTTGGAGACAGGTGGCACTCTGCAAAGTGTAAACCTCTCTAAACCTCTTCTTGTCTCAAACTGACACGTCTTCATGGCACTGTGAATAATCAATCTATGCCTTAAATGATGTGAAAGGCTTTGGTAGGAGTATAATTAGTTGAAACAATTTTTTTCTTGGTCTTTAGGAGTACACATGGCTAGAACAAGGGAAAGAAAGAATGTTAAGAAGCAGCTGGAGAAAAGAAATCTTGTATTCATTGAAAAAGGCAAGCCTGTAAATGATGATATTGTGTACTGGGTGAACAAGCACAGTAGATGGCAGTTTAGTAACACCCAATATCATTTTGTCACGTTGAGAAGTCATCTTTTTAAAGAATATGTAGGAAAATATGTATCTTATGTTTTATATATTTATTGTCATCTTTTTTTGGAAAAGTTCTGCATGCGAGCTCTGCTGGCTTACAGAGACAGAGATGTTATAAACTAGTCAAATAGCACAGAATATAAAAGGGACATTGGGGTGCTCTGGGATTTTTACACCACATTTTATTAACATCTCATTCATTTTGAAGCATATAAAGACTTTTTAAAAATATATATATATTTGAAGCAATAAAGCACTTGGGAATTACTCTCAAATAAAATAACACCACAACCAACAACTGATCCCTAAGAAAAACTGGCTATACTTTTAGCATTTCATGGTTGGTTCTTTGTTAGTTAAAGTATTTAGCAAACTAAGAGGTGTGGAAAGGGAGCAGGGACAGAGGATATTAAGAAGAGAAGGTAAAATTTCTAAGAATTTTTGGACGTGAAAATGAGAAGAAAAAAGAACCCAACTTTTCCTGAGTTACAAACTTAAGATTGCATCACTTGTCACATGAAATTCACCAAAAGTCCAGGCATTAAAAAAATTCTGATCCCAGAACAGAAAGCTGACAGTTCTTCCTACAATGGAATCAGACCATTACACACGCTCTATTGGTTTAATTGAGCATACATTATATCCTTCAGCAAGAAATCTTCTGCCATGGTACCCTATTTTCTTGGGCACCAGGGCTTGACAGATTTCTCACACAAGTAAGCAGTTGAGAGTGATACAATTTTGACATGAAATGTGCTTATACTTTGAAAGCCATTAAACAAGGCTTTTTTGCTTATAATTTTCTAATAAAATAAAGGGCCTTCTGTGGAAAGCAGTTTTAAAAACACATCATAACATTTTAAGTGTGTAGGTCTTGCAACGTTTGTTCTAATTTTCTAGTGACAGACACAGAATAGTAAGATTTCCCTAACAGATGCTTAGTGCTGGGTACTCACATGTCACTCAAACTGACAAGGTTTTAGGAAAAAAACACTTTCATCACTATGTTACCAGTTTGAAAAATTAACTGCACATAATTGCACATAATTCAATTTTGCTTAATTGAAAAGTATAAAC
Source organism: Halichoerus grypus (assembly GCF_964656455.1). Lineage (NCBI taxonomy): Eukaryota > Metazoa > Chordata > Mammalia > Carnivora > Phocidae > Halichoerus > Halichoerus grypus. The sequence goes on along the minus strand of NC_135716.1, from coordinate 130,342,645 downwards.
TTCACAAAATATAATTTATTAAAGTTAACATGATAGAATTAATTGGAAATATACCCTAAACAACCCACTACATCCTATTCTACAAATTTATCTGTCCCAGACAAGATTCTAATCCTACATGCCTGGAGAAAAGCATTAGGTTAGCTTACAATAGGATCATAGAATTTTGGAGCTGGGAGAGAGACTGTGAGATCATCTATTTCAAATTAATGCCTCCTTTTAAAGATTATACATATATTATATATATATATATATATATCTGAAGGATTTGAATTTAATTAATAATAAAATAAGATATAGCAAGCACCATTCAGGTTGTGAATGAGATGAACATAGTTTCTTCATTCATCCATTCATTCATTCATTCATTCTCTCGACAGATATTCATTGAGCATCTCACATAGCTGGTATATTCCAGGAATTATGCTAGAGACTGGTAAAGCGAGAATGAATATTTCACTCTTTCTGCCTCTGAGGAGGAACTCAGAGGATAGCTGGGAAGGTAGACAAATAAATTAATGACTGTATTATAGTGTGATAAAGGCTATGACAGGTTTGTATTCAGTCATGTGGAGAAAATGACGAGGGAGAAATCTATGTCACTTAGGAGTTTTTCAAAAACAACAGACAGGAAGTCACATTTGAGCTGGAGCAGGAATTCTCAAAGGAGAAGTGGGGGCTGAGGATCTAGGAGAGAAACCAGATATGAAGGCAGAAGAAGTATGTTTGGAGAGTGAGTGTGTGAAATGTAAGGAATGGTGGGGAGTGATATAGAGTCAGACTTGGAAAGTTAATTCAAGGAAAGACTACCAATATCAGACTCTAAAGAGTTTGGCATTACTTTTGTAGGAAATAGGGCATAATTGAAAAAAATGTGAAAGTGAAGACAAGGATATCATCTGATTTATATTTTTGAAAAGCTATCAACAACTAGGTTAATCATAGACGGGTTGAAGTATTTTTTGGTGCAGTGGAAGGGACGATGGACAAAGGTGGATATTAAGATATGTTTTAGAAACTGACTGAACTTGGTGGTCAGTTGCTTGGGAGAGACAGGTGCCAAGGGAAAGGGAAAAGTGGATGGCTGCAAGAGGTCTAGTTGGCATGATTAGTTTTGAGGGCTTGGACAGGCACTTATTTAATCTTCTTCACAAGCTTTTGAAGATTATAACAGAGGAGAAAAACCAAAGTTTGGAAAATTTAAGTAATTTGAGAAGGTTACCACATAGGTAGTAACTTATGAAAACCAGGTTTGAGCACATTCTGTTCGACTAATTCCAGAACCCAAACTCTTAATCACTGTGCTGTTTCTTTCTGTACTAAGTGGGCAGTGACACCATTTACTGGGCTGGGAAATACAAGCAAAAAAGTTATGGGGCATCTGGACTGGCTCAGTCGGTTAAGCGTCAGGCCCTTGATTTTGGCTCAGGTCATGATCTCAGGGTCGTGAGATCGAGCCCCACATCAGGCTCTACGCTCAGCGGGAAGTCTGTGTGAGATTTTCCCTCTCCCTCTGCCCCCACCACATACGCTCTCATGCATGAACACGCACGCTTTCCCTCTCTCAAAAATAAATAAATCTTTTTTTAAAAAGTTTTGAATAGAAGATAATAAGTTTGACCTTTAACATCTTGAGTTTAAATGACCAAACAGTGGAAATATTCCTAAGAGGATTGTAAATAACTGTCCTGAAGCTCATGAAAGATGTGGAGTCAGAAAGTTCAGATTTAGAGGATATCAGTGAATAAGTGATGGTTGAAGCCATAAGGGTAACTCGATGGCCCAAAGAGTAGGCATAGGGAAGAGGATTGAGCAGAAAGCTTACAGTGGCATTGGAACAAAAAGAGTCAGGGGAAGGAGACTGAGAAGGAGCATTCAAATGGCTTAAAGGGAAACCAGCATAATAAAACTTCCACACAAGTCTGTGAGGTAGAGACTTAGTTTTCTCCCTTGAGCATACATTAGAAAGAAGTCTGGATCATCATCTTCTTAATTGTTCATTATTGCATTAAGAGCATTCTTACAACTGTGAAAAACTGTCACTCTTAGTCTCTTTTCTGAAGGTTCACAATCTCTTCCCACTCAGGGTCACCATTTTCTACTCCACACAAATTCCCATCATCAAACTAGACCATGAATCCACATCTTTGATGATGATGAATTTGCCCAGTCTCACCTCAGTTTCTAGACTGTGCTTGAGCTAACTGTGAAGTTACCTCCAACATGTTTCCCTATTGTTCCGGGAACTGCTCTGCATGTGAAATATTTAACCATGAAATTCCAATGACTGAGCATAATGTCCTCCTCTCTTCTTCCCACTAACTCAATTCAGATTCAACTTAGTTCACATCACTCAGTTATTGAGTATCTATCATATGTTGTGTGCTAGAATTTAGGAGATATAGATATATATATCTTTGAATATATATGTATTTACATATATATATATGTTTCTATCTATCTCCATTTATATCTGTATCTATAGATCTTAGCACTGAGACATTGTCCTTAATCTCAAGAATTTCACTTAATAGGAAGGGAGCAGATATATAAACATTTTTTGCAATCTCAGTGTAATAAGTAAAATGCTAGAGGTATATTATAGGAACAGTAGTGTGATATGATGGAAAGTTTGAGCAGTTGTACTTGAGTTGGAAATGGGAGATATATTATTTATCTCTAATTGCATAACTAAACCCCTAAACGTAGAGGCTTAAAATAGCAATGATTTATTAATTCTCACAATTCTGTGGGTTGATTGGGCTCCACCTACGTTCAACTAGTGGTTGGGATTGGTAGGAAGAGCCAAGAAGGTTTTACTCACATGTCTGGGTATAGGTGCTATATGCCAGTGCTCCCTCCCTGTGGCCTTTCTTTCCACATGAGATACTTTAGGCACAATAGCCTGAACTTCCTTACAGTATGGTAGTTGGTTACACTGGAACTGGCACAGTGCCAATTCTATAGCACCTTATTGGCCCACCCAAAATCAAGGGCCTTTTGCGGAAGTAATGGCATGAGTGTTACAGGGATGGGATAAAAATTCAGCAGCCATTTTTTTTTTTTTTAATACAGACAGATTACCACAGGAGACTTTAAAAAGGAAGAGATGCTTGAGACGAGTCTCAAAGGCTGAGAAATTCGGAAATTCGTCAGGTGAGTGGGGATTTAGAAGAGGAGCTCTTCAGGAAAAACAGCAGTGACATGAAGGCAGGAAGCAACATAGTCATTCGGTTACCAGGACATGTGGAATGCCTGTGGGCATTTGGGAAGGAATGAGAAATGCACTTGCTAGGCAAGTAAGATTATGGAAAGCCTTGTTATAAGAAGTAAATTGAACTTTATCTGCCAGATAAAGGCTGCAGAATAGCCCTAAAGAGGTTTTATGTCGGGGAGCAGCTGCTCTTTACTCTCATTGATTCTTCTACTTTGCCAGCTTTGTATGTTCTTGATCAATAAGCCTTTGGCTTTCTTTCCTTATTCAAACCAACCTACAACTCATCGTATTCAGTTAAACCTCTCTTTCACCAGCCCAACACTCTCATGACCTTCTTTTCATTCCATTATCCTAAGCCTCAATTCTAGAATAACCTAACCATCTGTTTGTTCTGATCTTAACACCAGGCATTGAATAATACTGGAGCAAATCACACAGCCATGTTGATTGCCTGCCTTATACATTCATGATTTCCAATCTTTGTTGGGGTCTTAATATCCTCTAACAAATCTTTACATACTCTTGCCCATTCCCCATGCTGGTCATTTCTTACCGGTCTTTTTAAGTTTTGCACTTAATGCTGCACTATTTCCCCTTAGCAGATTACCTTGACTATTTCACAGAGGAAATAGCTGTTATAGCTGTGAAAAACTTGCTTCAGACCATCTCTTTGAAGTTCACTTATTCTTTCTCCTGGATCATCCCCTTCCTTTCCTTACAAATTCCTGTCATCTGCCTGAGACTTATTTTACTTCTTCTTCACCTCTGAATTGGTTTACAGTTCTCACCCATTTTTATCTTCCTTCCTTCCACAGTCATGATTCCTCCTGTCCTTCACCTATGCTCATACCCCAAGCCTTCTACCTCTTGGAAGTTCTTGCTCTAACAATTATGTCCTTTCTCACTTGCTTTTTCAATCTCTCTCTTCCCACAACTTTCTCCTCAGCCTAAAACATGGAAAAATCTTCTTCATCCTATCAACATTTTCTTCAGCCTGGCTGCTCCCACAATCAATAATCTCTCAGTGTACCCCCTGCTGAATCTTTCTTATTTCACATTTACTCTTTAGCAGTCTGCAGTTTGACTTGTCTTGATCAAATGTCAAGCAATTTCTAACACATGATATGCATGCAATAAATATGTATTTGTGATCAATTTCTAATTGCCAATATTATGATCTCTTTTTAGCCCTCATTTTACTTATAGTGAGAGGTAAGGGACAGGTTGCATTTTAAGGTCCTGCCCCTGGCACAGTGGAACTTGCAAACCACACATACAAGTAAGTGGACATAATGACTGAGATTCTGTACTCCACAGATTTCTTACAAAATTGATGTTATTCTATTTGCATTTTGGTTTGTTGGAGCCTGTGTTGTGTGAATTGGTAAATGTATTGAATATTACCATTACTGGTACTTCATATATATATATAACATACAAAGATTATATACTATACTATATTATATTATATAAAAATTATTATTCTTTTTTAAAAGATTTTATTAATTTGACAGAGAGAGAGAGAAAGAGCACAAGCAGGGGGAGTGGCAGGCAGAGGGAGAAGCAGGCTCCCTGCTGAGCAGAGAGCCCCATGCGGGGCCTGATCCCAGGACCCTGAGATCATGACCTGAGACGAAGGCAGATGTTTAACCGACTAAGCCACCCAGGCGCCCCCCAAATTATAATTCTTATTACATCTGTCTTGAAGTGCAGTGCCCATTTAACACATGATAATCACAGATTTTTAGAGCAACAAAATTTTCTCATATGCTAGACAGATTTAGGAAGACAGGAATCACGGTTTCCTAGCACATAATAGATAATCAATATATTTTTATGGAATGAATGGATGAATGTTTCTTATATGTAACCCAGCCAAAATTTTCTAAATGAACATAGACTGCATTTCTGATATTTCAAATTAAAAATTCCATCCACTGTCAGGGCTCAGAGTGTTCACACATTCTAAAAGACTGTTATGCTATTGTTATTGAAAGAAGAAAAAAAACTCCACCATTTAGTACAGCAATTCACAGGTAAATTTTGTTTGTTTTCTCTGGAAATTTCATCTGTTACAGTGTTGTTTTAGATGCAGTCTTTCCATAGAAACACACATAAACTCATGAGGAGTTTGAACTTAAACTACTGCTATAAAACTAGGTAGTTACTGGCCTTCAATTCATCTGACTTCTATCTTATGGAATGTGAGCTCTTTTAATGGCATCAAGCAAGAGAAACTAGAATAGCATCCCGTGAACTGCATACCTTTGGGACCATCCTGTATAATGTTGACATTCAGTCTCAACCAGCCTGACAATAAAATGATCCATTTATCCAACACAAGCAAGCAAAGGACGAGATACTGCATCTTTTCACTCTACCTCCCACTCCCAGAGCCAGTCCCATGCTTCCTTTGGGCTAAACACACACACATAAAGCACTTCATCAACAATGTTTCATGTTTTCTGTTAAATTGGATTTACTCTTCTTACATGAATTTTCCCCTAGATACTTTCTCCAAATAGAACAGAAAGTATTTGAAGTGAACTAAAACTTTTTAATAATAAACTTTGTGGGTTATAAAACCCTAGGACTAGGAAACACTTATAAATACATAAAAATGAACAGCTTTACCATTATATAGACAAGACTACTGAGGAGCTTAGGAAAAATCACTAGATGCTTGAAAAAGAAAGATGTATTAGCCTAAATCTTAAAAATCAAACTTTTTAAAGGGGCAGTATTGTCTAATTGGGAGCTTTAATAAATTTCTTGGGAGTCTACTCCATAAAGTCATTGCTTTAAGCACCAGGAGTATTGAGTAAATTTTTTACTTGCTTAATTCCACTCCCTGATAGTTCTGTTTGTTTTCTTTTCTTTCTTTCTTTTTAAAACACCAAAAGCAATCATCTTTTTACCTAGTCTATGACTATTATGGTTGCTTAATTAGATTTTTTTTCTTACTGAAAAAAGATCATTCCTCCTTGGGCCATGTTTTATTACCAATGGAGAATTCTAGAACAACCAGGTAGATTTGATAGCCCCCAAATTTTTGCTGTTGCAAGTGACCTAAATCCAACTCAAACCAGCTTAAATCAAAACAAAAAATCTCCAACTCTTAACTGAAAACTCCACAGGTGAGCCTTGGCTTCACATGCCACTTAATTTAGAGCTCAAATCATCAAGAACCCCCTCTGGGTTACTTCTATTCTCAGGCTGACTTTCCTTGTGAGCATAATAGATAAGGCAATTCTAGTTTGTCACATCTCTACTAATTCCAGTTGAAAGTCAAAGCTTCTCTTCTCCAGGAGCATATGTACCAGTGAGTTATTGTAATGGTTAAAAACAGTAGTATTTGTTATGTTAGTTATTATTATTATTATCCCCTTAAGTTTGTGCTACTTGTCCATCTCTGTACCAAGCACTGTGGTCAAACAGGATATCTGGATAGTTTTAAGATCCTTAGAGTTTTAGGGGACCATGTTCAATCCCATACAAATCATATATTTGAGAATAAAGGTAAGTAAATTCTCTCAAGGATCAATAGAGTACTTTTTGCCAGAAATAAGGGTGAAGAGCCGGCAAGGCAATTGTGATGGTTCATTTTATGTGTCTGAGTGAGCCATGCCTCAGATACTTGGTCAAACTTTATTCTGGTTGTATCTGTGGTGGTATTTTTGGATGAGATTAACGTTTCCATCAGTAGACTGAGTAAAGCAGATAGCTCTCCCTAGTGGGGGTGAGTCTTATCTGATCAGTTGAAGGCCCATATGAAGGAAAAATGGATGACCCTCCAGGAATAAGTGGGAACACCTCCTGCCTGACTACTGAGATGGGACATCAGTCTTTTCCTGACTTTGGACTTGAACTGAAACATTAGCTCTTTGAAGTAATAAATAGGATTCTAACAAAAAAATACATGAGACCTGGACAGAAAGATTTTGGATGGGAAATGTGGCAGAAAGGCTGGCAGAAAAGCGTGCAATGCTCAATGAGAAACCCTGCTTAGTTACAGATGGTATGAGGGCTGTGTCCTCTATCAGTTAGCGATCTTTCAATTGCAACATTTAGAAAATCCAGCAGCAAATGTCTAAAACCAGAAGGGAATTTATTGGTTCTCATGGCTGGTACTTATAGCTTGTGTGCCATTTATCAGTTTCTTGCCTCGAGGCTCCAAATTCACCCTTCGATATATGTTCTATGGTAACAGACAATCCCTTTTAATGTTTCTCCTTTGAAGGGAAACTTTTATGTTAAGCATTCTTAGTAGAGGGTGCTGGATGGACCTCGGAGGAGGAAAGGGCTCTCCTGCCTTGTCTGGCTGCTGCTTGATGGGCCAGCAGTGTGGTTGTACGGACATCTGGTGAAGTTGTGCCCCAGAACGTGGTCCTTTGGCAACCTCGCAGGCTGGCAGTTACCACTGTGCTGCACTCTGGACATAGATTAGCACTCCAGAGTCTCCCTGTCTGCACCAGTACCCCACTTCCCTTTTCAAGTCCCTGTGCAAATTGTCTGTGCCCTAGAGGGTCCCCACCAAGCCAGCTTCTGCTCCCTCTGAAAGACATGCATGCTTTGCCAGCCATCCAGAAGGTTTCTACCCTCTGCAGGTTGCTGACTGCCTGCTCACCACCCTGCACTCCACAAGGTTGCTTCCTGATTGCCCAGCAACTGCAGAACAGCTCAGGTCTGGGAAACCAATTTAATTTCTGGGCTGTCCAATGGTGGAGCTAAACTACACCTTCTCCAAGGAGGTCTGAAACCAGCATTGATGAGGGGGTCTCCTTCCAAGTTTGTCCTTCCTAGGGTATTCTTCCTCAGCCCTAGAGTACCATACAAAATTTCCTTATATTTTATAGTCTCTCTTATCACAGTTTAATACTCCTTTATAGTATTATATTTATGTTTCTACATAGTTTCTATCTCCTGACTGGACTCAGACTGATACACTTTTTCTCAAGCTGCAAAAATTATTAGGAGCAATCTCTTGGCTATATTTCCCTTAGGCTGTTTCCATCTCAGCCGGGCTTTCTTTTTGTGGTTCACATATTATATTTTTAAACTATGAAATCTATTTGAAGTCTCAAAACTTCTCCCCAGAAGCCCCAGCTCTATCTCCTCACATGTCAATAACTTGGGTTAAGTTACATACACATCCTTGATCCTATTGCTGTGTCCATGAGGGATTCTCAGTTTCCCACTACCTACCTATCCAGAGACAATCACTTCTTCATTCTGGGATTTGTCACTTCTAATACCCAACTTCTGATAACAATTTCTACATCAGTTATAAATTTTGCTCTTATTGGGTCTTGAGCCTGCCAACTTTTGGGCGGGGACTAAACCATCAGCTCTCCTGGGTCTCCAGTTTGCCACCCTCAGATCTTGGGACTTGTTAGCATCCATAATCACATAAGCCAGTTTCTTATAATAAATTCCTACTCCCCCCTCCCCCCACATCTTGTTGGTTCTGTGTCGGTATTGACCTCTGAAAAGTAAGGGAACAGAGGAAGAAGATAGAGAATGGAAAGGTAGGGGCGTGGATGAAGACATGAGGATTGGGATGTAGGGAAAGAAACAATGTGACACCTTTCTTTCTCCCTAAAGGAAAGTACATTGACTTCTAGCACCATGGATTAGTGCTGCCTAGTTTTGAAGTCTTTTTTTAAAAGATTTATTTATTTACTAATTTTGGAGAGAGAGAGAGAGGGAGAGAGAGAATGAATGCAGGGGGGAGGGGCAGAGGGAGAGGGAGAATCTCAAGCAGACTCCCTGCTGAGCAGGGAGCCCAATGGGGCTCGATCTCACAGCTCCCAGATCATGATCTGAGCTGAAATCAAGAGTCAGACACTTAACAGACTGAGCCACCCAGGTGCCCCATCCGTTTCTGAATTTTATATGATGTCATTAGATAGCATAAATTATTTTGTGTCTAACTTCATTCAATATTGTTATGAAATTTATGCATGCTGTTGAATGTATGTATAGTTCATTCATTTTCATTGTTTTATAAGTACTCCAGTGTATGAATACACCACTGTCTACTTATCAAAGTGACTGTTTAAGTGGAATTTGGAGGTTATAGGATATCCATGTGGTTAACTCTAGCAGATTCTGAGAATCAATTTTCCAAAACAGTTCTGTCCATACACTTCCAGCAGCAGAATGTGAGTTCTTGTTGCTTCATAACCTCTCCAGTGCTTGGTATTTTCAGACTCCTAATCCTTAGCATAGGAAATTTAAGCTTAATTTTCTCTGCAGTGGTGAGCCACTGAAGGATTTTCAGTTGGAGAGTGGTGTGAGCAGGAGAGCTGCCCCGGTAGTGTTGCATAGATTAGAGCGAGAGAAAGACATGAGGAGGGAGGCCAGTTGGAACCCTGTTTTAGTGATTTCATAAAACAATATGAAAACAAACTACAATATTAACAGAGGGGCTAAAAAGAAAGAGACAAGAGATGCTGCTATAGTGTGTGCCTGTAAATAATAAGATTTGACAATTAATAAATTGTGCATGTAGAAACAGCAAGGGTGACTGAGAATGAGCACATGCTTGAGCTTAAGTGACTGACGGAACACTGGTAGAATCTTAACCAACTTAAGAAAGCTTGGGAGAAGATGATGGTTTGGGGGAAATCATTTTTACTCAAATTGTATCATTTACCTTATTTAACTTTTTATCAGATTCTTAGTTTAAAGCTGTGACAATTTTTTTTTCCAACTCTCATTTCTTATCGCTGGAGGGTCACTTTCAGTAGAAGTTGGATCTGTCAGAGAAGAAAGAACCAGGACTATGGTGGGATAGTTCAATTGCCTCCCTCTCTGTGAACTCAGTATCCGGAGGAAGCTACAGAAGGTTTTCTATTATTCAAACCTGACAGCTTTGGTGTAAGGAGTGATAGTAGCTAGGAGAGTGACAGGTCTGGGACTTCTGGGAAGCCTAAGTCCAAACAGCTTTTCAAGCAGGAGCTATTCTGTGCGCTTACTTCCATCACTAATTCTTTCTTTCTCTCTGGACATTTGTTTCTATCACTGATGTAAGCAATTGCTTCTTCTATTTTTGCAATACATTCTCTGTCTAACTGGGTATGCACAGAGATATGGCAAGCATGTAGATGCTCGAGGACCAGCACTCCACTACCTTCACATGTACTGATGTTGAGATAGTGACTCCAATTGGTTGTTTGCATTTTTGAGACAGTTTGCTTGCATAACAGTTCGGGCACTGCTGTGTTGGCCTATCTATATGCATTCCTAGTCAATGGATCTCCTAGGCTGTGTCAGTTTTAGCACAGCTTCTTTGGCAAAGGTTTTCCTTTTATACCTTTTGTAATATTTTACCTACCGCTGTATCCAAAAGCTTAAAATGACTTGTCAAGCTTATTTATATTGTCTCCTCCGACAGATCCACTTGACAAAGGATTTGTCTTAAATTTCTGCTTTCCAAGCCTGTTACTGTATCTTAATAGCTTACAGTGTGGCACTAACAGGAAACAGAAATAATAGTACCTTATATTTCTAGGCCACTTTAAAAATTTCACAGCATGTTTACATCTATTCTATTTCTCTTTACTCTCCCCATCCTCTTAGGAGGGAGGTGTTATTATTTTCATTTTTCAGATGAAGAAAACTATGCTCGGGTGCCTGGGTGGTTCAGTCGGTTGGGCATCTGCCTTTGGCTCAGGTCATGAACCCAGGGTCCTGGGATCGAGTCCCGCATCGGGCTCCCTGCTCAGCGGGAAGCCTGCTTCTCCCTCTGACTCTCCCCCTTCTCATGCTCTCTCTCTATCTCTCTCATTCTCTCTCTCTCTCTCAAATAAATAAAAATCTTTAAAAATAAAAATAAAAAAAGAGAAAACTAGGCTCAAGGTCATGCATAGTGTTACAGCCAGGACTTTAAATCAGATCAGTGCCTGCGATGGTTAATTTTGTCTGGGCTGCTGTATGCCCAGCTATCTGGTTAAACATTGATCCTGGGTGTGTCTGGAATAGATTAGCATTTGAATTGGAGGCGGAGTAAAGCAGGTTGCCATCCCTAATATGGGTGGGTGTCATCCAATCTTGCCGAGGGCCTGAGTAGAACAAAAGAGGGCACGTACTGCGTGGAGCACTGGGTGTTATACGCAAACAATGAATCATGGAACACTACATCAAAAACTAATGATGTAATGTATGGTGATTAACGTAACATAATAAAATAAAATTAAAAAAAGAAAAAGAAAAAGAAAAAATGATGGAAAAAAGGCAACTTTTCTCTCTGTTTAACTGTTAGAGCTGACACATCCATCCTCTCCTGCCCTTGGGCTGAGACTTACACCATCAGCACCCCTGGTTCTCAGGCCTTTAGACTCATGTTGAAGCTTATACCACCGGTTTTCCTGGGTCTCCAGTTTGCAGACTGCAAATGGTGGGCCTTCTTAGCCTCCATAATCATGTGAGCCTATTCCTTATAATACATCTCAGTCTCCTCTTGATTTAGTTTCTCTGAAGAACCCTAACCAATACAGTGTCCTTTGGCAGTGCTTCTGTCCTGATTACCTTTTGCATCTAGCTATAGGTTTTCCGATTATCCTTCAACTATTAGTCAGGAACTATATTCTTGCCAGGTGAGGATTATCTGTATATTGAGTATGTATACTTTAGCATTAAAACATCAGCAATTCTCAAAATTATCAGGTAAAAATTTAGTACGTGGAATGGAGATAGGGAACTGAAGAGTCCCCATCAAGGACGGCTTTTTTGCTGCCTCTGTTCTTGCTAGGACCTGCACCTCCCCTTTACACATGCCTTAATGTATTTCCTCTTTGTAAAGGTCAAGGAGTTAATGATTTCTTTGGAGTCTTCCAGCATAATAGATAATATCTAAGGAGTGACCAGATGAGGTTGTCATGCACGTTTTCTAAGACCACTGACTCCAGACACCTTGATGCCAAGACCCTTGGCTCCAGGGCATGAATGACTTATGGAGAACACCTGAGCACTTGTCCTCATTTTGTCCAGTTCCTGGATGCCTGAGATTTATTGAGGATGTACCATCCTCAATAAAAACCCCAGACACCAAGCAAAGATGAGATTCACTCTACTCTCCTTTCCAAATCTTCCACATGCTTTGTCTGTATCTGCAATCTCTCTACATCTTCAATAAACTCTGCTCCCACTTCCTCTCAGCTCGAGTTTGATTTTTATCCTGCGCAAAGCCAAGAACCCTCTTGGCTCATCCTGTAGGACCCCTCTGGGTCTTTGGACCAAGCCAGCCTGCATCAGAACCAATCTGCATTCAGGAGTTAATCTTACGGCATAAGATTTACCTTTTATCTTTTTTTAAAATTTGCTTTAACCAGTATCACCCCACTGTGTGAATAGGGTTTAGGCGAATAGCCAGTGAACTTTTATAACAGGCCTGTCTTACATTTGACTCCTTTGGGGCGCCAATAAAAGCTGTCAACCACTGTCTGATTATAGTGCTAAGAAAGTTGGTTTTCATAATCTAAGAATTGAGTCACTGCATATATAATATTTTTCTTTTTTTATTATTATGTTCAGTTAGCTAACATATAGTACATCATTAGTTTTTGATGTAGTGTTCAAGTATTCATTAGTTGCATATATAATATTTTTCTTGATAGAAATAAATTTATTTTCCTGGATATGTTACATAGATCATCAGTATGTGTGTATTATTGAGCAGATTGGTCATTGGTAAATGTATTAAAAAAAATAAATAATCCAAAACAACCCAAAGAGAGAAAAAGCAACTCTTGTATTAGCTTAACATTAAATATCAGTCAGCACCCAGATGAAAGACTAAAATGCAGGTGAGAACAGGTATAATGTTTGTTAATTTATTAGCAGCATGCAACTCAATCACACATTGGAGTCTACTGACTAAGATCAATGTAATGGAAAACACAACTCTCTGGAGTGCTGTTCTTCTAGGCTCTTCTAGTGAAAAGATATTTTTAGGCAACACTATGAAATTCAGGGAACTGTGAAAGGTAATGAGGTATTCTTCACAGAGCAGTGTACCATGTCCATTCTATCACTGAAAGAATAATGACATGAGTCAGAAAAGCTGAACCATATACATTTAAATCCCTGAAAAATGATGTGGGTGTGCAGTTATTTAATTATTTGGATATTTTGTCAATGTTTACTTCCTGGCTAACCAGTGAGCATCCTTATATTCAGCTATGTAACAGATTTATGAACATAGCTCAGCTTCCCTGCTTCTATGGGGATCCAACCAATGTGGACAAAGCTGGAGAAAGGGAGTTATTAATTAGGTTCCAGAATGATGAGAAGTAAGTCATTCTTATTCAAGACTATGAGGATTCTGTGAGCCAAAGAAATTGGCAAATATGAACTTTAAATCTGTAGAGGTCAGAGAAGGAAAGAACTTTAGATTTGCACAACCAAAAATTAGGCCAAAAATGTTTGTTTGTTTGTTTGTTTATAGGTCCCGTGTGGAGCCCAAGCTGGGCTTGAACTCATGACCCTGAGATCAAGATCTGAGCTGAGACCAAGAGTCAGACCCTTAACTGACTGAGCCACCCAGGCACCCCTAGGCCAGAAAAAAAAAATTATTTTTTAAAGAATTTTATTTATTCATTTGAGACAGAGAGATAGAGAGAGAGTAAGAGCAGTGGGGAGAGGCAGAGGAAAAGGGAGAGGCAGACTCCCCACGGAGCAGGGAGCCCGATGTGGGGCTCAATCCCAGGACCTGGAGATCATGACTGAAGCCGAAGGGAGACGCCCAACCATCTGAACCACCCAGGCGCCCCTAGGCCAAAAAATTTTTAACCACGAAATAAGATGGAAAAAAAGCAAAAGCTATTCGAAATGAACAGGTGGTTCCTTGACAATTTCTTCATTTGACAATGCTAGGGTATAAGATGATTGAGGTTTTCCCTTAGAACAGTGGGCACATGATGAGTGGAAGGGGTCAGGATGGCTAAAGGGGCCAGGAGCTGAGCAGATGATTATTGATTACCCTTCCCTATGATAGACTTTACCTAGTATTTTTTTTTTTTACATATTCTCTTTTTTATTGTTATGTTAATCCCCATACATTACATCATTAGTTTTAGATGTAGTGTTCCATGATTCATTGTTTGTGCATAACACCCAGTGCTCCATGCAGAACGTGCTGTCCTCAATACCCATCACCAGGCTAACCCATCCTCCCACCCCCCTCCCCTCTAGAACCCTCAGTTTGTTTTTCAGAGTCCACAAACAGGGGGAGTGGGAGAGGGAGAAGCAGGCTTCCCGTAGAGCAGGGAGCCCGATGTGGGGCTCGATCCCAGGACCCTGGGATCATGACCCGAGCTGAAGGCAGACGCTTAACGACTGAGCCACCCAGGCGTCCTTTACCTAGTATTCTGTCATTAGACACAATTTAAAATACATAGCATCAAAAAAGTTACAAATGTAGTCAATTATTTAGTTTTTCTAAAGAATCCTAAACAGTGTTTGACTGATTTTTAAAAACTGAGCTGGGTGATTTTGGAATTCAGTTAGTAATACAGAGCCACAGACTCAGAATGGGAGAAAAATTTCAAGGTTATCTGATTGTTCTTGATAATAGGAATTCTTTCTATAATGTTCAGATTGAGTAATAATCTCGTATTTGGCTCTCTGTTGACATGTTACTTTAGGGGACATCCCATCCCATTGTGTACAGTCTTGTATTTGTAAATTCTTTTGCCTGCCTAAACAACTTTTCTGATTTCTAGCAGCATTTTGATTTATGTTTATGAGAAACCCTCTTCTCTATCAGATGCAGCCTAGTGGAACTACTTACTAATCATGGCCCTGACCGACCCCACCCTAAATGGGATACCAATATGACCCAAGATAGAGCCGACACCCTCTCCCTCAAATTTGAATCTTGAGCACATGACAAATGTTTGGCATTGTTTCATTTCTAGCACAGGTGCCCCTGGCCAGACTATTTTTCCCCCTGAAACTGCGTGCAGTTTCCTGCCTTCTCATTCTCTGAATGAATCTACCCTGTTTTTTCTTGTTTCCAAAACTGATTCTCCTGAGTCCTGTCAATTATATGTATGACAATCAACTGGGGAGCCTATTAAAAATGAAGAATCCCAGACCTCACCCCCCCTCCAGGATGTAATTTAGTAACATGGGGTGGGGGTACAGGAAATTAAATTTATAACACATCCTCTCGGTGATACTGATGCAGTCAGATTATGGGCTGACTTTTGGGAACCACTACTCAGATGATATAACTCAAATGTAAATTTGCACTTCAAAAAAAACTTCTGAAACTGGAAAAGGCTTGCTGATCATCTCATTAAATGAGAGAATCCCAGTTCTTTCATTTACTCAATAGTTCAACAAACAGATATTGAACATCTATCCTGTGCCAGGCACCATGATGAGCCTTGGGATATATGATACCATTAAGATTATTTCAAACTTGCTATTGGTGGGCACTGAAGCACTGAAAAAAGAGCAAGGAGTACATACCTGGATTTCCACATCGTATATTCAGTACATATCACCAATAATCTTCACAGGAAATGAGAAAGCATTTACTTCTGTATTTCAATATGTTCTATACTCCTCAAAGATGTAACAATGTAGATTTTTAATCCTAGGTATGTTCTTTCATGTATGTAAAAAAAAAAAAAGTTCTAGGTAAAACCAGAAATCTCAGCTCTAATTAATTAGTCTTTGACATGATAATAAAGTTCAACCATACCAATTTTTTGCCAGGTTTAATAAAACAAGATTTTCTTCTCTTGTTGTGCTACGGACTTGCCTCACAGTTAGGTACATAATGTACAATAAAAACAACTGTATAGTTGAACAGGATATGAAAATGTTCAGAGGCTCCTTCTTTCAGCTAACAACAAAAACAACTATGCAAAATACTTGCTGTTAAATTAGGTTCAGATATCATATTGTTTTGGAGGGTATTTTAAGATTCTAAATTGACGGTCTCAAGTCAATTTTGAAACATATCCCACCTCACAAATTTTTGTTGACCTCTAAAATTTCTCATCATAAGCTTAACTAGTTGTAAAATATATAGTTTACAGAAAATTGTGAACATTAACATAAAAATTTCATTAGTCTTTGAAACGTATCCATTTGATTGCTGCCATAAGCCATATAAAAATACATGAACAAACTCATTTTAATAGTCAGAAATTCTTCATTTATTTTTCTCTGAACTCCTATTTCTATAGCACTTTTCCAATAAAATTTTATCCTAGTCTAATACATTTTTTTCTGCCTGAAAATCTTTTAGTGATCACTTCTTCCTGCCATAAAAACAAATACGTAGATTGAAAAGTAATTAAAAATTTGTGACTATACGACTGCCAAGTGTTAAAATTTCTTCTGAATTGATTTTTCATCACACGAGTCAATACAAAATTAACCTAAACAACATAAATAATTATACATTTAGATAAACATAAAGATAAAATTTATTAAAAATGTATCCATTATTCTAATGGTTGGGCTATTTTTTGTTCAATAAATGTATGTATCTGTGAATGCATATTACTTATTGCTAGAATGAGACAAAGCTCAGCATCAATCTATTCTATTTTTGTTTTTATGGATGTAAAACCTGAGAAAACATATTCCCATAAATAAGTAGATGAGAATGGAAAGAGTTTTGTTTTAGCAATGTCACTCAAATATTTGAATTCCTTCCAAGTTATATGCCAAAATCACATAGTTATCTATCATCAAAAATTATTTTTAATGATCTACCAGCTGTCATCTTAATTAGGTCTTCTTTCAGTTTTGTTAAAGGCAAAGAATCAAAACCGATTCCAGATTTTATGACTCAGTTATTAGTCATTTACTTTCTTAATACCAACACCGATATTTTGAATTGTCCTATTGTTTGCAACTCTGGAGATTTTTACATTCAGGGTCAATGTACCGTCATAAGATGCCTCTCTTTTTTAAAAGAACATCTGGCACGAATATTCTCAGGCAGTCAAATTTTGGAAAGAGTACATGTGAAACTTGGGATCTAAAAATTACTTCCTGAAAATTATTTCATCCCCCTCCCCCTACAAAGCATATATGTCCCAGGTAAAAATCTGCTGGTGTAAGCATATCTCCTTTTGAAGATAGTTACTGGTTATTCGACATTATGTGAATGTAGATTTTTCTATATTGGAACAAAGAGACCTATGGTAGATTGTATATTCTTTTTTTTTTTAATGATTTTATTTATTTATTTGATAGGGAGAGTTACAGCGGGAGAGGGAACACAAGCAGGTGCAAAAAAAAAAAAAAATCCCCTTTCCCACATGCTCTTCTTACCATGTGACACTGACACTCCTCTGGTTGAGAAGTGGGGATCTATTTTCCTTTCCTTTGGATTTTGGGGTGATTGGGACTATTAAGGAAATAATGCTCTGTGATTTCTGAGGCTAGGTCATTAAAAATGATAAAGTTTCTGCCTGTCCACTGGGATGTTCATCTTTAAAAGCCAACTGCCATGCTGTGAGGAAGCCCGACTACCTGGGAAGACTATGAGTTGGTATCTTGGCTGACAGCCTCATTTGGGGTCCCAGCAACAACCAGCATCAACAGCCACACGTGTGTGTGAGGGAGCCTTTGAGATTACTCTAACTTCAGCAACCCTGGTCATCTGAATGTGACTCCATGAAAGACCTCAAGCAAGAACCCCAAAAACGAGAGGGATAATATTATTATTACCATTACTTTAAGCTGCTGTGTTTTGGGATGACTCATTATGTAGTAATAATAATCAGAACAGGACGTACCAGAATACTTTAGTATCCTAGGTAGTTTGACACCCAGTCAATTCAAAATTTATGGAAGTGTTACCTGATATTGGGTGAAATTTATTTTTGCATGTAGTGAAAATTGCCAAGTATATTAGTAGTGCATAAAGATGGCAAGGAATAAATTAAATAGCTAATGTTTAATTTCATTAAAGAAAATGTAACTTGATTCTCATATGTTTCAATTTATTGTTGTTTAGAGTACTGCATGTATATGACATCACCCAAACTCCTTATTTTTTAATTTTTAAAAATTTAATTATATTCTCTGGGCGCCTGGGTGGCTCAGTTGGTTAAGCGACTGCCTTCGGCTCAGGTCATGATCCTGGAGTCCCTGGATCGAGTCCCGCATCGGGCTCCCTGCTCGGCGGGGAGCCTGCTTCTCCCTCTGACCCTCCCCCCTCTCATGTGCTCTCTCTCTCTCATTCTCTCTGTCTCAAATAAATAAATAAAATCTTTAAAGAAAAAAAATTTAATTATATTCTCAAAGTAATACTTGTGCTTAAATTTAAAATCCAAACAGTACTACAAGCTTAAAGACAAACAAACAAGCAAACAAATAGAAGGGCACCCCTGTCCTCTTCTCATTCTCTTCAAGCAAACTTTTATTTTCAATCATTTTTAGCTGTTTAATCTGGCATTTACATCCCAATTTCTAATACTATACTTTATTGATAGTTCTGTATTTTTGTTTTTAATTTTAGATATTATCTATTAGTTTCCTTCTCTGAAAGTTTAGGATTTTCTCTTTTACAATGCCTCCTCAGCCCTACTGTCAATGCATACACCTGTTTTTCCTCCTATTCTCCCATTATAGTTATACCATGCTTTTTTTTTTTTAAGATTTTTTTTTTTTAATTTGTCAGAGAAAGAGAGAGCACACAAGCAGGGGGAACAGCAGGGAGAGGGAGAAGCAGGCTCCCCAGTGAGCAAGGAGACTGATGTGGAACTGGATTCCAGGACCCTGGGATCATGACCTCAGCCGGGGGCAGATGCTTAACTGACTGAGCCACCCAGGCATCCCTATATCATGCTTTTCTAATACATCAGTGTTTATAGCTTAAATTTGTATTATAGTATGATTACATTTATCCTCTTTTCACAAGTTTTTATTATGTCATTTGGTTTGTTATCTAGGTCCCCATGGCTATTTTAGCCCCAAACTTTTTCACAGTACTATAAAACAGCTTTCAATAAAATTCATGCCTTTGAACACATAATGTCTAGGTTCCTTTCTCCCTTCCTTCCTTTCATCTTTCCTTCCTTCCATCCTTTCCTTCCTTTCCTTCCTTCCTTCCTTCTTTCCTTCCTTCCATCTTTCCTTCCTTCCATCCTTTCCTTCCTTTCCTTCCTTCCTTCCTTCCTTCCTTCCTTCCTTCCTTCCTTCCTTCCTTCCTTCCCTCCCTCCTTCTCTCTCTCTGTCTTTCCTGGAGCCCACTATCCTCCTATGCCAATCAGGATTCATTGCTTTCTAGGCCAAGGACCCTAACTGATATTCTTGGCAGTCATTGCTGGGAATTTTTTTTCTTTTTTCTTTCCCCCTGAATTAAATTTCTTGTTTCTTAGATTTTGTCTTCCTCTTTCTTGGTCTATTTCTTTGTCTTGATGGAGCACATCTTCTAGGATTTTTTTTTTTTTTTAAACAAATGCTGCATACAAGATAAAATTTTTGGAGATTGTACATGTTGAGAACATTTTAATTCTACCTTTACTTTTGATTAAAGTATAGCTGAAGGTAGAGTTTTTGGTTAGAAATAACTTTCCCTTAGAATTTAAAGTGTCATTTGCAAATATCTTCTCCCAATCTGTTGGTTGTCTTTTGGTTTTGTTGACTGTTTCCTTTGCTGTGCAAAAGTTTTTTATCTTGATGAAGTCCCAATAGTTCAATTTTGCCCTTGCTTCCCTTGCCTTTGGTGATGTTTCCAGGAAGAAGTTGCTGTGACTGAGGTCGAAGAGGTTGTTGCCTGTGTTCTCCTTTAGGATTCTGATGGACTCCTGTCTCACATTTAGGTCTTTCAACCATTTTGTGTCTATTTTTGTGTGTGGTGTAAGGAAATGGTCCAGTTTCATTCTTCTGCATGTGGCTGTCCAATTTTCCCAACACCATTTGTTGAAGAGACTGTCTTTTTTCCATTGGACATTTTTTCCTGCTTTGTTGAAGATTAGTTGACCATAGAATTGAGGGTCCATTTCTGGGCTCTCTATTCTGTTCCATTGATCTATGTGTCTGTTTTTGTGCCAGTACCATACTGTCTTGATGATGACAGCTTTGTAATAGAGCTTAAAGTCCAGAATTGTGATGCCACCAGCTTTGCTTTTCTTTTTCAATGTTCCTCTAGCTATTCGAGGTCTTTTCTGGTTCCATACAAATTTTAGGATTATTTGTTCCATTTCTTTGAAAAAAGTGGGTGGTATTTTGATAGGGATTGCATGAAATGTGTAGATTGCTCTAGGTAGCATTGACATCTTCAAATGACATATCAGATAAAGGGCTAGTATCCAAAATCTATGAAGAACTTATCAAACTCAACAGCCAAAGAACAAATGATCCAATCAAGAAATGGGCAGAAGACATGAACAGACATTTTTCCAAAGAAGACATCCAAAAGGCCAACAGACACATGAAAAAGTGTTCAACATCACTCGGCATCAGGGAAATCCAAATCCAAACCTCAATGAGGTACCACCACATGCCAGTCAAAATGGCTAAAATTAACAAGTCAGGAAACAACAGATGTTGGCGGGGATGTGGAGAAAGGGGAACCCTCCTACACTGTTGGTGGGAATGGTAGCTGGTGCAGCCACTCTGGAAAACAGTATGGAGCTTCCTCAAAAAGTTGAAAATAGAACTGCCCTATGACCCAGCAATTGCACTACTGGGTATTTACCCCAAAGATACAAATGTAGGGATCCAAAGGGGTATGTGCACCCTGATGTTTATAGCAGCAATGTCCACAATAGCCAAACTATGGAAAGAGCCAAGATGTCCATCGACAGATGAATGGATAAAGAAGATGTGGTATATATATGTACAATAGAATATTATGCAGCCATCAAAAGGAATGAAATCTTGCCATTTGCAATGACATGGATGGAACTGGAGGGTATTATGCTGAGCGAAATAAGTCCATCAGAGAAAGACATGTATCATATGATCTCACTGATATGAGGAATTCTTAATCTCAGGAAACAAACGTAGGGTTGTTGGAGTGGTGGGGGATGGGAGGGATGGGGTGGCTGGGTGATAGACATTGGGGAGGGTATGTGCTATGGTGAGCGCTGTGAATTGTGTAAGACTGACGAATCACAGACCTGTACCTCTGAAACAAATAATACATTATATGTTAAAAAAAAAAAAAGAAGATAGTAGGAAGGGAAAAATGAAGGGGGAGAAATTGGAGGGGGAGACAAACCATGAGAGACTATGGGCTCTGAGAAACAAATTGAGGGTTCTAGAGGGGAGGGGGATGGGGGGATGGGTTAGGCTGGTGATGGGTATTAAAGAGGGCACGTACTGAATGGAGCACTGGGTGTTATACACAAACAATGAATCATGGAACACTACATCAAAAACTAATGATGTAATGTATGGTGATTAATATAACATAATAAAATAAAAAAATAAAATAAAAAAAGAATTTAAAGTGTTACTTTGTTGATTTCTGTTGATTTGTTGTTATAATTTTTTAGTCTGAAGCTACTTGGATTTCTGATTTTTTTTTTTTTTTAGATTTTATTTGTTTATTTGACAGAGAGAGAGAGCACAAGCAGGGGGAGTGGGAGAGGGAGAAGCAGGCCTCCCGCTGAGCAGGGAGCCCGATGCGGGACTCGATCCCAGGACCCTGGGATCATGACCTGAGCTGAAGGCAGACTCTTAACCGCCTGAGCCACTCAGGCACCCCAGGACTTCTGATTTTTTAAATATATTTCTGAGACTTTTTGATGATTTGCTACTTGAATCTTTGGTTTCAGCTTTCTGAGGGCTGCTAATCAGATTCCACTAGCCATGTCATTTCCATCTTATGAATTGGTGTTTTCATCTTTGTCTACTGTCCTTGCTGCCTCATTCCCTCTTCTGCCTTCTTTGTCTTTCTGGTCTCATACCTTTTGTTTTGGTGGGATTTCAGGGTTGCATGTATGTGTTTATCCTATTCAACCTGAATTCTATAACTTTCTAATGTTTTTCACATCAGGGATGTACTAATTCTGCCCTCTTAAGTTCTTTGTAAATTGTATGATCTTCCAGCATTCATCCAATACATATATACCTATATGAAAAATTAACAAAAAGGCATCCTTATGTTTTCTTTTGATTCATTGGTATGAAGGGAGACAGGTGTATTGTTAAGTGTTCATTCAGGAGAACTAGGAAAACATAAAGAATTGGTTATGCAATTGTCGGCAAGACTGAAGGAGTGAAGAGGGAAAGGTGAGGTTACCCACCTACCACCTGCCTGGCTGGAGAAGCAGTAGAGGAAATGCGGTTGCCCTGAGCCCAGCGTTGCTGTGCTCAAGAGCCTGTTGAGGTACTACCGCTGCTCGCTGCTGTTGCAACTACGCCACCCTTTGCAGGCAGCTCGGACACCACACCTCACATGTGCTGCAGGAACTCAGGGGCCCACCGTCTCTGGCTTCAGAGGCTGCAGCAGCTACTGCTACTGGAGCCAGAGCTCACGGACACCGTGCTGCTGAGGCGAACGGAGCACCATCTCTGCCTTTGCTGAACAATTGCACTGCCTGATGGGACTCCACAGCCTTCACTCGCCCTGCCCAGCTCCTTGATGCTTCCATGCACCATCAGACACAGAAAAAAAAAAAAAAAAAAAAAAAATCAAGCCCCTAACGGTGCCTCCCATTGGCAGAACCCACTAGAAAGCAGTTGGCAAGGAAGTCTGTGAGATGTGGTTTACAGGCTCCCAGCCATCCTGACATACAGAGGAGATTCCAGAATGCCGAGAGCCAAACGACAAATAGCTGGCCCAGAGGGTTTGAAGGGGAAGTCAATAACTGACTTGTGAATATTATCATTTTTCTGGGTGGGCATATCTATTTGGCATATCCTCTGAGTGCGATACATGGCTATATATCTATTCTGTATACATATTTTTAATAGTCAAAAGCCTTTGAGAATAAAATCAGAGCTGCTTATGGCAAAGAGGTTTGGTAATTTTCCAACTGTGAAGAAAACTTTAATGATTATGATATTTCATTGATTATTTTGGCATTTCCTGAGTTTATCTTAGATATTGCTGGTTTTGCTGACATTTTGCAGAATTTGGAGCGGGTATACAAATTTAATAGGTTGTTAAGTGAGACTTTTCCCATTGTCTCAGATTTTCAGGTTAGGCCAAAAACTGAGCACAAGAGATGTTAAATTCCTTACAGTCCTAAAGATTGCTGTGAAGACAGAGCCAAAATTAGGCTCAGAAACCACCCCCAGGGCCAGCTAAGAGAGAGCCGGACTGGATCTATTGTCACCAACCCACTCCTGCTTCCCACTTTTCTTTTTCCTGTCCTGAATGCACCTGACTAGATTGAATGACTAGACAATTTTTTTTTTCCTTTTTTTAGCTTGTATATTAAAGTGAACATGGTCTTTCAGGGGAATCTGGCTATTTTTGTTGCTAAAATTGAAGATGAAGAAATTCCTGTTTGGCCAATATGTAATCATTGGAAATAAAAAGGTATCTGTCTATTGGCTTCTATGCTCCACCTATCAGAGAGACTGGGAGTTCAAATCTGCACCCCCCGCCTCCCCGGCAACTAATTGCTCCTGTTTTGAAAACATCAAAGAAATGACATATATGACAGAATACGGTATTCCTATTTACTTTTTCTTATGCCTTCTAGGTAGAGCTATTCAAAATAAAGGAATGGGTGCTGTTAAGAATTAATGTCAGTATGATATTTGGATGGCTTTTGGCCAGAGGATTCATAAATGTTCAAATTCTTTCCTGTCTTGGCCATCTTTTCCTGAGACATCCTCAAAGAAAGTGTATGCGCGGGATAAACTAATCCACACAGCACAGTGACATCGCACTGTAACAACTGCGGGGACTTCACCCCCAAACTCCAAAGCAGGACAAGAGGAAACCAACCAGGACTCGCAGAAAAACTCCGATCTATATATACTGGGATGGCACAAATAGTCTGAAAAACAAGAAGGCCACAAACTTGTTCTGACCATTTCTACCCCAATATCCAATCCACATTTAGATCTCACCATTCTCATGTGGTGAAAATTCTACTTCCTAGTGCCAAGGTGTGAGACATAAGGGCAGCAGGAGCCTTCATGTGCCCTCCCTGGACCTGCTTGGGCTGTCGTTAAGCCACCTTGGGGAAGAGAGAGAGTAGATAAAGAGAGAAAGGGAGAGAAGGACCAAGCTTTCTAAGGGGAAATCAGGTTCTAAGCTTAGCCTTACTTCACCACACTCCTGTAAATGAGAGAGTCCAGAAAGGCAAATATTGAGGGAGAGTTAGTCCGTCTTTTCCTTCCCTTACTACCATTACCACATCTTAGAAGAAGAAGTGAAGGGTAAGGTCACACAAGTGTGAAAATTTTACCTCTGTGAATGCTCCATTGTGATCCAGTTCAAAGTACAGAGACTGACCATCCAAATCAGCACTGGGATGAGGTAGGCTTGGGGGGACGGCAGGAGTGAATGAAACCTACAATTCCTCTGAGAGGTCACCAAGACCATTGTGCTGATGTCAGTCTTGTAAGTAATCACTATGGATACTTTAAAAGTCTGAGTTTTCAGGTCTTCATGTTTTATACTTGCTGTGTAAAAATTATACTGATGGCCCTGGAACTACCTTCTCATCTGCTGAGGCACTTTTTGTCTGTCTTGTTGATTTCATATTTCTAGACTTTAGGAAGTCTAGGGCCATGTTTGGCCCTGTGTCCTCAATTGGACAATGTGTTCCTGTGGAACAGGTGCCTTGTCATTTACCTGTTTGTATTTCCAGAATCCAACAGTGTTTGGCATTGAGTAGGCACTCAGTAAATGTTTGATGATGATGACGTTGCCTAGTGTATAAAAGATATTATTTAGATTCATTAGGGCTTTTACCAGAACATTTTTTTTTTTGAATGAAAACTATCTTCAGATTTCTATTTTGAAAGTTTTTGTCAGTATTTTTTCTTTCTTAAAAAATTGATTTAACATTTCAATACAGCTTGATGGGCTAAATTTACTTTTTGCCTTTGCACTTATTCTTTTAGAAGAACATATATTTGGAAAAAGATATATGTGAAGAACTGCAGAGACAGAGGCCGTGTCTTTTGAACTAAAGTGGTACCAAAGGGTAGAGAGATAGAAAACACTTGCTTTGGAGTGACCCAGCCCAGCTGGTTGAAATAAAAAGCTGGTTGAAATAAAAGGCTGGGATGGATTCTAGGACCAGCTGAATTGTTTTTCCTTTCTCATTATACCCCTCTCCAATGCTCTTTCTCAGAGCAAAATGACAATTATAATGAGAAATACAAATGGGAAAAAATAATGGGAAGGGATTATACTTTTTTGCCAGTCAACATGCTAAGTTATGTATATCAGCTCATTTAATCCACACAATTACTCTATATAAAACACAGTATTATTATCTGCAATTTACAAACTAGAAAACAAGCTTAGAGGATTTGAGCAATTTGCCTAAATCCCACCACTAGTCATGGCAGAACCAAAATGGGAACACTCCCTAGTCTAGCCTATGACCTTGACCACCACACTACACTGTCACCTGGAGACTAAGAACTGTTCTTGAGAATAAAAGTGGAGGGAATTTTGGAGACCAGGGATGGCTTACTTTTCAGACGACTTTTGGGAAGTTACCCAAACCATCGGAAATCTGTGCTTAAAATTTTATGAAAGTGGCAATCAGGCCAATTGAGGGTTTACCTAGAATTTTGGACTGACACCTTTACTGAGGTTTAGAGTTAACTGAGAGACACTTTCAGTTGAACTTTGAGATTGACATATTTTGCTTACTGTTTGGCAAAATAGTCATTCTCTGTTGAAAAGAATAACTCACTTGTATAAAAGGATGACCTGAGATTGACTTATTGTCAGAAACATAAAAAAAGTTATAGTAAACCAAGACAGGTTATTTTGAAGGCAGCAAAAACCTGGGATCAGGTGAAGTATTAGCTTTTTTTTATATGTATATAATTTCATTTACATTGTCTAAAGCATCCATTTTTGTGTTTTGCTTTTTTCTTGTTTTGGAATAATGAATGGAGTTATTTTAACTGAGTGCTAATGTGGTGAGTGCCAGGTGAAAAATTCAATTGAAATGCTGTCATGAGATTCTTTTGTTTTACTGACAGAGGTGTCATGTTCTCTTGATTCCTGATATATGGAGTGTGAACTGATAAATAGTTTGGAGATGGAATTGTCAGTCACCATTATCACATTCAAGCAATTATCTTTTCTGATGGCTTGCACTGCCATGGAATTCAAGTTTGGGAGTGTGGAAGCAAAGAGAAAGAGAAAACAATATGGATGTGACCATAAATTGGAAAAGTGCTTAGGTTAGAAAACTAGTATTCCTGAGGGGCTTGAATTAGGCAGGGGGGAATTGTCTGCTACTTCCGAGACTAAGAAAGGGAAGGAAGCCAGGAAGAAGGGGGCAGATAGGGTGTGGATCCACCTGACGCTAATGAAGCTCAAGGTTCAGGGTCCCTCACGTGATGGAGATCATTTCAAGGCTTTGATAGGGACCCTAGTAATATGTTCACACAGCCATATACTTTTGTAAAATTTGTGCAAGATATTTAACTGCAACCAGTTAAGTCTGCTGTGTTTTCCCACTCTGACTTCTCTTCCATTAAATTCTTCCTTCTTTTGGGTGGTTTTGGAGAGACCCCAGACATTGTTTGAGATCTAACTAAGAAAATTTAAATGGAGAATACATTTTGGTTTTGTTTAGTGAAATATATTTATGTGATTCCCATCGTTACTTCCCATATATTTAAGTTAGTACTTCCTCATTCTAGAATAGGAATAGCTTCCAGGAGTATTCCTATTGTCCATTCTGCCAACCTGGTTGATGTTATGACTCATAGGTATGTGACTAAACCCATACGAATATGTCTTAAGGTGCCTAGCATCTAATGTATGTGTGTAGTGCAACAAAAACTAGGCTTGAAATACATGGAGCCAGAAGCTAGTCTGTAGAAAATTTTTCTAATCATCAGATGTGTAAAACTATAATTGGAGGATTTAGTTTCTATCTATAATCTTACCTGTCAGGAATATACTTAATAATACAGCATGTAAGTTAATCACATTTTTGCCTTTTTTGGGGGAAATTGTGTGAAAGAGAATCTGTCAGAACTCTGTAGGGCACGTGTGTAGTATTTCCACAAATGATGATTATAATAACCATATACAAAAGAAACTTTAGAGAGGGTATACCAGCTGTTCACTGGCACATATCAAACTGCCCCAAACTTATTGGCTTAAAACAAAAATCATTATTCTGTCATTAGTGATTTGGCCTGGGCTCTTCTCAGATGGCTTATCTTATTCTTCGGGGCATTTGCTGGGCATGCACTTAAGTCTGGGATCTCAGCTGTGGTGGCTAGTGCTTTTTCTTCTCCCCGCGCACCGCCCCCCCCGCCCGACAGTATTGCATCCTCCACAAAGCAAAGGTTTGTTTGCTTTCTGAGTGAAAGCATAAGCAAGGTCTCTTGAAGCCTAGGCTCATAACTTACACAATGTCACTTCTATGAATCAAAGGAGGTCACAAGGCCAGCCCAGATTCAAGAAGTAGGGAGATAGGCATTTTACCTTGAGGTGGGAGTTGCTGCAAAGAACTTATGGTCATTTTTTTTGTACTTTACCATGTAAGATTTCCCAATTTGATAAGAGTTTTAAACATTAACATAATACTAAGTTGTGAATCTGAAAGATATCACTAAACTACCAATAATAATAAAAAAATTAAGTCAACTGTGCTAGAGGCAAATCTGAATTACCATTCTATTCTCTTTCTATAAAATAATATTAGAAAAATTGTGGTTATATGAAGAGAAAACCAAAGAGTATGGAGCCAAAAATATGGTAGGCATGGAGAGAAGGATCAACAAAATATGTCTTGAGATCTAGTTGAATTTGTATTTGGTTTATATAACCCAGATGTCAGCACTATGCTTGAGAGTTCATAAGGCCTGGGTTTGGATGAGTTAACATTACTTAACAGTTGAGAGATTTGGGGTAAGTCACCTATTTCTTTGAGAATCAGTTTTTCATCTGCGAAAAGGAGTAATACTGATTTCTTCATGTTTTTGTGGCTATTAGTGTACTAAAAAATGTATTAAAGTGCTTAATACTCCCCTGGTATGTAGCAGGCAGACAGAGATACGTTTTGAACATGCCTACCGTGTCCCAGGTTCTGGTCTTAGAACTGGACTTATAGGGATGAACAAGACAAAATTCACAAAATTCTTACTCTCAAGAAGGTTCCATTCTAGTGAGGAACTTATATCTAGTAAGACACTGACTTACTCTGGAGGAGTTTATATTCCAGGCTTCAACAAATCTTAGTTCTCCTTCTTAGCATAAAGACATGAATAAAATTACAAGGAAAAAATACTTGGAGCAATAGTCTATGGAGATTTTATACATTTCCTACTTAAAAGTGTGCATTAATTGATCAAAAAGAGCTTAAAGAGAGGAGATGCTGGGAGTTCACATGTAATGAACTTGCCCAAACCATAAATGGAGGCTAAATTATTTAGGATTACTCTAATCCGGTTAGCCAGGAAAATTGGATCTCTCTCTGTCACATTTAAAAGAAAGATTCTTATCGAAGGCAAGCTGTTCCCTTGTTTTCTTAGTATCCTGGAGAATTAAAAGAAAATCTAATTTAGGAAAGCTTTTCTGTCTTAAAAAAAAAAAAACAACCAACTCAATATGTTGAAAAGGCAACATTAAAAATGCATTCCCTATCTGAATCACAATTATATTGAAAATATCAAATATTGAGTTTGTATGCATTTTCTTTTAGCATCTACATTTTCTATAGAAATAACATTACAATATGGATTAAGCCTATTAATTTATTTTTTTCCTAGAGATGAATACATTATCCTTATGTAGTTGCCTGGCTGGAGGAGGGAGGAAACCTCAATTTTTTATTGAGGTTACAATTTCAAGGGGAGAGCTCATTTTAAACCTGTCTATCTTTAAAATTTGGGCGATTGGTTCTGTACTTGTGATTAAATAGTGTTTTTGAACACAGTAGAAATACTAGAAAAACAGATCAACCTCTCCTTTATTTCTAGTTTGTCTGTAAAACCTACTAATATGTTCTATGGTTTTGGAAATTATATTTCCTTGGGTTTTACAACATGAATTAATAACAATGAAGGACACAGTTACTTTGTCTACACATGTTTGGGGGGATGTGGAATGTTGGCTTATTGACTAATATGGTGTATTAAAAAATACAACATAGTTATAAAAACCCATTCTCAAAAGTTGTCTCCCTCTAACCATAGTTAGGTATTTTTGCTTATTTTAACATATAATCTAAACTTGATTGTGTAAATTAAATTTGTGTTTTCATTTTAAAAACACATCCTTTTCTGTTCTTCTTATCCAAAATATGGCTTAATGTTTCAGCTAACCCATTCTCCAACTTCCACTTTCTATTATTTTTCCTATCTTTTTCTTTACAAATAAGAATTCTCCTTTTTAGTATTCTTTTTTTTAAACGATTTTATTTATTTGACAGAGAGCGAGAGCTCGAGGAGGGGGAGGGGTAGAGGGAGAGGGAGAGGGAGAGGGAGTCCTAAGCAGACTCTGTGCTGAGTGTATAGCTGGACATGGGGGCTGGATTTCAGGATCCTGAGATCACGACCTGAGCTGAAACCAAGAGTCAGACCAACTGCGACTGCGCCATCCGTGCGCCTGGCCCTTTAGTATTCTTAAATCATTAGAAACTGATTCCCTATTGCTTTGGACTTTATTTTGAAGGAGGGTTTTACCAAAGATAAGCATGATTGGCTTCACTTCTCTAAACTGAGACTAGACTATCTTAAAATAGTAACTTCTATTATAGAATTGATCTTTTTCTTTCCCTTATACTTTACCAAATACTATTTCAGTCTTGCATTATGAGCAAGGTTGTGCAACCTTTTTTGTATTTACACTAATTATTCTCCAGTTCATTTCAGCCAAGAAATAGATGGTTTAAATCTCTAGATTTGAATTGTTTTCAGTTAGACTGGTTGATGGTATCTCTTTAACCTCTCAGTTATTGTCAGCTCCTTTTTATATAATGTGTTTTCTTCTATAAAGGGAATATTGCACAAATAGCACAGATGGTTAAAAAAGTGATAAACTGAACTTCATCAAATGAAAAACATTTGCTCATTGAAAGATATCATTAAGAAGCTGAGAAGACAAGTCACACATATCTGAGGAAGGACTTGCATCCAAAATATATAAAGAGAACTTACATCTCAGCAATACAAACAATCCAATAAAAAAATGAGTAAAATATTTGATCAGATACTTTACCGAAATGATATACAACTGGTATATTGGTATCACTAGTCATTAGGATAATGCCAATTAAAATCACAATGAGATACTACTACATAAAATGAAAATGATCAATAATGCTAAGTGTTGGTGAGGAGGTGGGCAACTGAAGCTCGCATACATTATTGCTGGAAATGCAAAATAGCACAGGCATTCTGGGAAACAGTTTAGCGATTTCTTTCTTTTTTCTTTTTTTAAAGATTTTATTTATTTATTTGACAGAGAGAGACACAGCGAGAGAGGGAACACAAGCAGGGGGAGTGGGAGAGGGAGAAGCAGGCTTCCCGCCGAGCAGGGAGCCCGATGTGGGGCTCGATCTCAGGACCCTGGGATCATGACCTGAGCCGAAGGCAGATGCTTAATGACTGAGCCACCTAGGTGCTCTGGCAATTTCTTATAAAATTAAAAAAATATACTTACCATAAGGAGGAGAAATTCCACTCCTAGTTAGTTACCCAAGAGAAAGAGAAATGTATACAAATGCTCTTAGCCACTTACTCAAAATGTCAAAAAAGGAAAGAAAAGGAAACAGCCCACATGGTCATTAGCTGCTGAAAAGATAAACAAATTGTGCTATATTTACACCATGAAATCCTACTCAGCAATAGAAAGGGAAAACTACTGATACACATAGAAATATGGCTCCACCTTAAAAACATCACTCCAGCTGAGAAAAAGACACAAAAGACTTCATTTTGTATGATCTCATTTATTTTTTATTTTTTTAAAGATTTTATTTATTTATTTGAGAGAGAGAGAAATTGAGAGTGAGCGAGCACAAGCGGGGTGAGGGACAGAGGGAGAAAGACTCCACGCTGAGCAGGGAGCCCAATGCGGGACTCGAACCCAGGACCCTGGGATCATGACCTGAGCCGAAAGCAGTGGCTTAACTGACTGAGCCACCCAGGCGCCCTTGTATGATCTCATTTATATACAATTTTTAGAAAAGGCAAAATTATAGTAACAGAAAGTAGACCAGAGAGATCAGACTGGGCAAGGGGATTTATTTTAAAAGGGTATTAGAATGATCACAATAGTCAAACTATGGAAGGAGCCCAGATGTCCTCTGACTGATGAATGGATAAAGAAGATGTGGTATACCTATATACACAAGAATGTTTTGCAGCCATCAAAAATATGAAATCTTGTCATTTGCTACGACATGGGGGGAACTAGAGGGTATTATGCTAAGTGAAATAAGTCAATCAGAGAAAGACAATTATCATATGATCTCATTGATATGTGGAATTTAAGAAACAAGGCAGAAGATCATAGGGGAGGAGAGGAAAAAAAAGAAACAAGACGAAACCAGAGAGGGAGACAAACCATAAGAGACTCTTAATCATAGGAAACAAATTGAGGGTTGTTGGAGGGGAGAGGGGTGGAGGGATGGGGTAACTGGGTGATGGACATTGGGGAGGGTATGTGTTGTAATGAGCCCTGGGTATTATATAAGACTGATGAATCACAGACCTGTACTCCTGAAACAAATAATATATTAAAAAAATAAATAAATACGTAATGGGGATATAACATATAGCACAGGGAATGCAGTCAGTAATATGGTGTTAACTTTGTAAGGTGACAGATAGTAACCAGACTTGCTGTGGTGACCATTCTGCAACGTGTAAAAATGTCACATCACTATGTTGTACACCTGAAACTAGTATAATAGTGTATGTCAATTAAAAAAAAGGGTATTAGGGAACTTTTGGGGAGATGGAAAATATTCTCTATCTTGAGTATGGTGGTAGTTACACAGCTTTATACATTTGCCAAACTTCATTGAAATGTACTCTTAAAATGAGTTAATTTTATCTCCGTAAGTTATGCTTTAATAAAGCTGTTAAAAAAAGGAATGCTTATTTATCCTAAATAATTTGGAAAATAAGAAAACTTTATAAAAATAAAAAATTCATTTCTCATCATGTATTATAACTACTATAAATATTTTTAGTGAAGCTTTACTTGAAGGACTGAATACTGCAGAAAATGCAAAATCGTAGTTGTACAACTCAATGAATTTTCACAAAGTGAATATACCCATATAACTATGAATGAGCTAATGAACCAGAACATTACTTAACACCCCAGAAGCATGTCTCCTGCCCCTTTCTAAGCAGTAAGTCCTCCAGTCAGTAACACCAGAGCTTAGTTGTTTTTCTTTTTTTAAATTTTTTTTATAAAGTGATTTATTTTATTTTATTTATTTATTTGTCAGAGAGCGAGAGAGAGAGCACAAACGGGGAGTTGCAGGCAGAGGGAGAAGCAGGCCCCCCACTGAGCAGGGAGCCTGATGTGGGGCTCAATCCCAGGACCCTGGGATCATGACCTGAGCTGAAGGCAGACGCTTAACCGACTAAGCCACCCAGGGCATCGCACCAGAGCTTAGTTTTGTCTGTTTTTGAAATGCATATACTGAATTCTTTTCTTTATGTCTAGTTCCTTTGGCTCAAAAATACCTTTCCAAGTTTCATCCATGTTGCATGTAGTTCTAGTTCATTCACCGTTGTTTTATAGTTTCCCATTGTATAAATATGCCGAAACATATTTACCCATTCTACTGTGTACAGTTATTGAGTTATTTCTAGCATTGGGTTATTAAAAATAGGATTGTTATTAACATTCTTGTATATGTCTTTTGATGAACAGAATATATCTGTCAGGTACATACCTAAGAATGGGATTTCATACGTGCAAATTTATAGAAATTTTGAAATAGTTTCCCTGTGTGGCCGTACCAATTACACTCTCACCGGCACTGTATGAGCATTCCAGTTGATCCACATAGTAATGTTTTGACATATTGTTCCCAGAATTATAGAGTAATATGTCCCAGTTTTTTAAAAGTTTTACAATTTTTTTTTTTAATTTTTTTATTGTTATGTTAATCCCCATACATTACATCATTAGTTTTAGATATAGTGTTCCATGATTCATTGTTTGTGCATAACACCCAGTGCTCCATGCAGAGCGTGCCCTCCTCAATACCCATCACCAGGCTAACCCATCCTCCCACCCCCCTCCCCTCTAGAACCCTCAGTTTGTTTTTCAGAGTCCATTGTCTCTCATGGTTCTTCTCCCCCTTCGATTTCCCCCCCTTCATTCTTCCCCTCCTGCTACATTCTTCTTCTTCTTTTTTTCTTTCTTAACATATATTGCATTATTTGTTTCAGAGGTACAGATCTGAGATTCAACAGTCTTGCACAATTCACAGCGCTTACCAGAACACATACCCTCCCCAGTGTCCATCACCCAGTCACCCCATCCCTCCCACCCCACCCCCCACTCCAGCAACCCTCAGTTTGTTTCCTGAGATTAAGAATTCCTCATATCAGTGAGGTCATATGATACATGTCTTTCTCTGTTTGACTTATTTCGCTCAGCATAATACCCTCCAGTTCCATCCATGTCGCTGCAAATGGCAAGATCTTATTCCTTTTGATGGCTGCATAATATTCCATTGTATATATATACCACATCTTCTTTATCCATTCCTCTGTTGATGGACATCTTGGCTCTTTCCACAGTTTGGCTATTGTGAAAGTTTTACAATTTTTAATAAAATTTGTCTCTTATGGTACTCAGAGATTTGAAAGTTGCTCTTTGAATTTCCTTCTACTTAACCTCATAAGTTATTAGTTATTAAATATTAAATATATAAATATTAAATTATTAAATATTTTTCAGAAAGATTATTGTTAATGGCTGCATAACATTTTCTTGTAAGTTTATTATTATCTCCCACAACTATTGTCTGAACTTCAGTTTCTTCAACTATATGACAGTAATAGTCATATCCGTGTAGAGGGGTTTTTGTAAAGGCAAAAAGTAATAATCTAAGAATACTTATATAATATATTTTTTTATTTTTATTTTTATTTTATTATTATTATTTTTAAAGATTTTATTTATTTGACAGAGAGAGAGATAGCGAGAGCAGGAACACAAGCAGGGGGAGTGGGAGAAGGAGAAGCAGGCTTCCCGTGGAGCAGGGAGCCCGATGTGGGACTCGATACCAGGACCCTGGGTTCATGACCTGAGCTGAAGGCAGACGCTTAACGACTGAGCCACCCAGGCGCCCTATAATATATTTTTTTAAAGATTTTATTTACTTGTTTATTTAGAGAGCACGTGTGTGTGCAAGCGGCGGGGGGGAAGGGCAGAGGGAGAGGGGGAGAAAGAGAGAGAGAGAAAATCTCATGCACGCTCCACACTGAGTGGGGAGCCTGATGTGGACTCAATGTCACAACCCTGAGATCATGGCCTGAGCCGAAACAAGAGTCTGAGGCTTACCTGAATGAGCCACCCAGGCGCCCCACATAATATTTGGCATATGATAGATGTTCAACCGATTAGCTCCTTTCCTGTTCCAGCACTGCGTTCATCTTCCTTAATGAGGGGGATAAATCAAATATAGTAAGTGCATCTTTAATTTCTTTCATTACAGCTTTAGAGTTTTCTGCATTTAGATTTGTTAGATTGATCCTTAAGTATATAATTTTGGGGGGGTGTTATTGTAAGTGTAATGTGTTTTTAATTTCAAATTCCAGTTGTTTTTTGTTGGTATGTAGGAAAGCAATTGATTTTTGTGTATTAACCTGTATGGTGCAACCTTGCTATAACCACCACTTATTAGTTGCAGGAGGCTTTTATTGTTGTTGCTGATTCTTTGAGATTTTCTACATGGACAATTATGTCATCTGTGACCAAGGACAATTTTATTTCTTTCTTCTCCATCTGTACACCACTTTATTCTCTTTTCTTTGGTTGTGTGCTGGGTCTTCAAGTATGATGGTGATAGGAATGGTGAGAAGGAACATGCTTGTCTTTGTTCCAGTCTTAGCAGGGAAAACATCCAGTTCCTCACCATCAAGTGTGATATTAGCTGTAGATTCTTTGCAGGTGTTCTTTATCAGTGAGGAAGTTCTCTTTTATCCCTAGTGTGTTGAGAGTTTTATAATGAATTGGTGCTGGATTATGTCAAATGCTTTTTCTGCATCAATTGATATGATCATATAATTTTCTTCTGTAGGTTGTTTATGTGATGGATTACATTCACTGATTTTCAGGTATTGAACCAACCTTTGCATACCTGGAAGAAATTCCTTGATTATGGTTTATAATTCTTTTCATTGATTGTTGGATTAGATTTGCTAAAATTTTGTTTTTGCATCTGTGAGAGAGCTTGGTCTGTAATTTTCCTTTATTGTAATGTCTTTATTTGATTTTGGTATTAGGGAAAGCCTGGCTTCATAGAATAAGTGAGGAAGTGTTCCATCTGCTTCTGTTTTTTGGAAGAGATTGTACAGAATTGATATCATTCCTTTATTAAATGTTTGGTAGATTCACCAGTGAAACCATCTGGCCTTGGTGCTTTCACTTTTGGAAGGATTATTATCGATTCAGTTTTTTTCATAGGTATAGATAGGCCTATTCAGATTATCTATTTCTTCTCATCTGAGTTTTGGTAGTTTGTATCCTTCAAGGAATTAATCCATTTCATCTATCAAATTTATAGGCATACAGTTGTTTAAGGTATCCCATTATTATCCTTTCAATGCCTTCGGGCTCTCTCATGATGATCCCCCTCTCATTTTTGATACTCGTAATTTGCATTCTCTCTTTTTATCTTAGTATGGCTAGAGGTTTATCTATTTTATTGATCTTTTCAAAGAGCCATCTTTTGTTTTTGTTGATTTTCACTATTGTTTTCTTGTTTTAGATTTCCTTGCTTTCTGCTCAAATTTTTATTATTTCTTTTCTTTTGCTTGATATAGGATTAAATTGATCTCCTTTTCCTAGTTTTCTAAAATGGTAGTTTAGATGATTTATTTAGACATTTTACTTATATATGAATTTAACGCTATAAATTTCCCTTTAATCACTGCTTTTGCTGCATCTGTAAGTTTTTTATTAGTTGTGTTTTCATTTTCATTTAGTTAAATTTAGTTATTTAAATTTCTTTTGAGATTTATTCTTTGATCCAGGTGCTATTTGGTAGTGTGTTGTTTAACCTTCAAATATTTTGTGATCCTCCAGCTATTTTTCTGTTATTAATTTGTAGTTTGTGGTCTGAGAACACACTTTGTATGATGTTTACTTTTTAAAATTTGTTAAGGTGGGGCGCCTGGGTGGCTCAGTCGGTTCAGTGTCTGCCTCCGGCTCAGGTCATGGTCCCAGGGTCCTGGGATCGAGCCCCGCGTCGGGCTCCCTGCTCAGCGGGGAGCCTGCTTCTCCCTGTCTGTCTGTCACTCCCCCTGCTTGTGCTCTCTCTCTCTCTCTCTCTGACAAATAAAATCCTTAAAAAAAAAAATTTATTAAGATATATTTTATGGCCAAGAATGGTGAATGTTTCATGTAAGCTTGAAAAGAATGTGTATTCTATTGTTGTTGGATAAAGGATTGTATAAACCTTAATTAGATATAATTAATGATGCCATTCAGGTGAAGCATATCGTAAAAGATTTTCTGCCCACAAAGGCAAAGATTATGCTGGGACAACAGAAAGCACCTCTAAGACCTCTGGTCACCAAGAAGGTAGTTATCATGGAAGGAGATCAAAACCAAAAAGCTACCGAAACCAGGCGCTATCGTGTGAAGGAGTTGTTTCATTTTGTAGGCTGTTATCATCAGTTCCCTGAAGAACTTTTACTAATATGGATGTGAGAGTAACTAATTTAGGGACCTTGTCTTTGGTTTTGAATGCTGCAGGGTGGGAGAGCATGCTTGGATTAATCCAGGGCCCGCGGCTCACGGTTGCACAATCACAGATGACTATTCATAATTCAGACACACAGGAAGTTATTCCTGAGGGAACAGCTAGCCTGGTGAACTGGATAGAAGCCACTGTAAGGTCTGTTTACACTGAGGAGGGGGATGCCCAATTCCCCCCTAAATGCTAAGTGGAATGCTGTGGACGAAGTAGTTGATATGTTTCATATGCAAGCCATATAAGACTGGCTTTATGCTAATGAGGATATTTACCTACTGAATATGGCTGTTACCCAGGTTATGGTTAATGCTGTGATTAAGGGGCTTCTTCTGCATGGGTACCCAATATAACCTTACTGCTGCAAAGTCAAGCAAGAGCCTTATATTATTTGCTTTTTCAGTTTCCCTTTAAGGGTCTTACAGATACTAATAAAAAAACATGAGGCTAATTATCAAGAGAATGCAGGGAGGCAGAAGGGAGAGTCAAGGGACTCCTCCCAGGAAAGTGAACATTTTTACACTGTTATTAAGAAATGGGGTGAATCAAGCAAATGTTGATAGAGGGGAAACAAAGAGGAAAAACAAGAGTCACAGGACTTGTCCCAGTAGGCAGATGGTTATTAAGAATGGGTTGAGTAAAATGCACACTGATGGTGTTAAAAGATAAACTGAGGCATATCAAAAATTTTGAGTTTATTGGAGCAAACACTGATTTGAATCAAGCAGCCCCGAACCAGAAATGGTTAGGAGCACTCCA
Organism: Halichoerus grypus; assembly: GCF_964656455.1. NCBI lineage: Eukaryota > Metazoa > Chordata > Mammalia > Carnivora > Phocidae > Halichoerus > Halichoerus grypus. Next base: position 130,304,614 of record NC_135716.1, on the reverse strand, counting down.
CTGACAGGAGCTAAGGGAAAGACTTTATATTTTATTTTTTATTTCCTTAGCGGAAAGACTTTCATGGAGAAGGTGCAGAAACAAAGCAAGGAAATTATTTGATTGGCTACAGCTTAAGTCGTAGCCTTATTTGGAAAGGCCTGGTGGGCTGTTGGTGATTGGTTGTCCTCAGGTTTTAATTTCTAAACCTTTGAGGCATTACAGGCTTGGGTTTTGGTTTGCTTACTACCAAAGCGTTAAAGTCACCTCAGTCTAATGGCCTCTTTGCTAAATTAATTTTAAAATAGTATTAAAATAAAGGTGTAAATACAACATCCTTAAAGTTGCGTGGGCCAAAGGGGCCCCCAACTAGCCCCCCAATATTAAATGATTCCAAACAAGTCCCTCAATTCACCACAATTTGGAGAAAGTTAAAAAGCCAGAAGGCAGTCATATGATCAGACAGGAGGGCGATAGAAACTTAGCCATATTAAAGGAATGCCCGTGAGTCCCATCCCTATGGAAGTCGCTATGGGACATGTGGATGCCCATCAGAACTCCTTTCCAGGTTCAGCTAGTGACTGGAATCACTAAGCACATAGTCCCACGTGCTTGCTCACGATGGCTACCTTGGTCCACCGAATGAGTGGACGTGAGCGTACGGCAGCAATGCAAAGATGGCCGCAGCTAGACATCATCCTCTTACACCCTCGGGGCCACAAAATGCCAGTAAGAACTGTTTTGTCTGCCAGCAGAAGAGACAGAGACTGCAGATGGCTGTGTGGCAGATTCCCTGTAGGAAGGCCCTGAACATTCCTGGCGAGTCAGACTGATGTTAGTAGTCCTGGGGGGCTACAAGAATAGACACTGGCTCTGGATTGGGCTTTGCTTACCGGGTGGTACATGCAAATGCCCGGAGTGCTATAAAAAAACTGGAACAGAAGATACTGCACCAATTTGGACCTCTGAGTCATATTTCTTCAGACCAAGGAACACACTCTACAGCTTAAAATTTCCAACAATTGGCAGAGAGATATTTTCTTCAGAGTAATAGTTGAAGAGAGAATTGGAACGGGCAATTCAGACATCAGTTGTCGATCTAGGCATGAAGCACTGGCTCACACACCTTCACGAGTGTGCTCACAATCAAGAGGAGTGCTCACCATCAATAGAAGTGGGTCTGTAGGAGTGTTCCTACTGGATAGAGTCCTCCGTTTTTCTGGTAGATCTGGGGAAGAGTGAGTGGAGGAGGATGCTGGTATGAACATGCGATTCGTGCCAAACGGGAAGGATGCCGGTATAACGTATTTTTCTTTCTTCTCCACATCATCTCAGTTTTGTTTTTTTTCTTTAATGCAGTAGTCGCAGAACCAAGGCTTCAATTAAAAATGTTGGAAGCAGGTGTGATTCCTAAGCAAGAATCTATATTTTTAAACCTGTACGTCAGAATTCCTAAAAGCCTGAGGGGGTGGGTTGTGCCTTCACCCCATCTGGCAAAATTAGGGTTAAGGATGAGTGTGGCTGTATCTCCTGCTGGTAAAAATAGCCCACTAGGGGCACCTGGGTGGCTCAGTGGGTTAAACGTCAGACTCCCTGCTGAGGAGATCCCAGGACCCTCAGCAAGGAGTCTGCTTCTCCCTCTCCCCCTGCCTCTCCCCTCCACTCGTGCGCTCTCTGTCTCTCTCTCAAATAAATAAAATCTTAAAAAAAAATAGCCCACTAGTTCTGCACCGATATCTAGTTCTGTAAACTTATCTGTATGGATAAGAGTAGACTGAGGGAGAGGTACTTGCTAGGCGAGGGCTGCTGCCTGCAATCCGACTAGCACAGTGGCTGAACCTAGTGTTCCTCCCCCCAAAATGTGAGTATAAGTGAAGAGAAGGAGGGCTAGTAGCTGAAGATAAAGAAATGAATAAATAGGTTATTGAATGAGGGAAATCAAATATATTAACACTTTAGAAGAGGCCCAGAGCAAGAGAAGATATTGTCTTTTAGCTCAATTATACCAGATGCCTGAAAGGGTGAACTCATATATTGCTGAGACAACACCTGCTTTTGGAACCTGACAAGATTGACTAGAAGCTTGAAAACCTGAGAGGCCTTGCCCTGGGAGACATTTTCATACAATATGGTGATGGACTGTACTAATTATTAATGACTGAGTGGAATTCTAGTAATGAGACATTATCTTTTGACTTTTATGATCTTTTTGCTATAAGGGGTTCATGACCAGTGATCAGGGGATTGGACTATGACATAATAATGAATCTATATTTGGTCTTTGCCCCTGTTCTTGACACAGACCTTCTAAGACCCTTGGGATCTCTGGAGTGATAAGGGTATTTTTTTTTTTTTTAAGAGTTGTTTATTTGTTTTGGAGAGAAACAGAGAGAGGGGAGGAGGGGCAAAGAGAGAGGGAAAGAGAAACCCAAGCAGGCTCCACTAAGTGGGGAGCCTGATGGGGGGGCTCGATCTCATGAGCCTGAGATCACGACCTGAGCTGAAACCAAGTCGGAGACTCAACCGACTTTTCCACCCAGAGTGGAACCCAAGGGTGTCTTTTTGTTTATTAATGACTGGAAGCTGGGGGCCCCTAGACAGCCTCAGGATGGGGGCTGGTGGCCAGAAAGACCAAGGTTTGGTTAGAGGGTTAGAACTTTCAGTTCCATCCCCATCCTCCAGGGAAGGGAGAGGGGCTAGAGATTGAGTTAATAATCTATCATACCTATGTGATAAAACCTTCATAAAAAACTCCTAACTGAAGGGATTTGGAGAGCTACCAGATTAGTGAACACGTAGTAAGCTGGAAGGATGGCATACTTCAACTCCACGTGGACAGAAGCTTCTGCATGCAGGACTTCTTCAACCTTTTTTCTATGTACTCTTTATCTGGCTGTTTGTATCCTTTATCATATCCTTAATTATATAATAAACTGGCAAATGTAGGTAAATGTATTCCTGAATTTGGTGAGCCATTCTAGCAAATACTGAACCCGAGGAGGGGTCATGGGAACTCTTGATTTATTGCCAGTTGGTCAGAAGTACGGGAAGCCTAGTTTTATGACTGGCATCTGAAGAGGGATCCCTCTTGTAGAACTGAGCCCTTAACTTAAGAGATCTAATGCTAACTTCAGGTAGACAGAAATGAATTATAGGACACCCAGCTAGTGCTGGGGAACTGCTCAGTGTAGGAAAAAACCCACAGAGCTGTGATTCTCTTCTATTCAACTGTCTCTCCAGATTTTCCAGTGGTGGTTTGCCCTGAGACCTCAATTCTTTAATAAGAAAATCCAAGAAAATTTGTTGATTTTCAATTTGTTCAGCTTTTTTCTTACTGTAAGGATGGGAGTGACTTTCAAGCTCTTTACATGTCAGAGCTGAAACTGAAGTCCACACATTGTAATTTCCTCTCTTGTGCCTCCTAAGTTTTATACGAGGGCACGTGGATAAGTGTAGGGTCTCCTGGGGTTCTGGTTATACCAGCTGTAAATAAGTTAAAGCCTGTAACTTATTTTAGCACCTCTTTTCAATCTCACATATTTATTGGTTTGGATGGAAATCATGTAATCCCCCCTTTGCTACGACACCCTTGGGAATAATTAAAGACTTCCCCGACAAGGGCAGTTGTATTTGGCTCCTGCACCAATTCAGTTTCGTTATTGAAACACCATACACTACTTTTTCCTTTCTCAGTATCTCTCCTCTTTCAGCATTTGTGTTTATTTTTGTTGTTTTTCTCAGAGACTCCTATTAAGGTGACTAGAATATATTCTATTGTGAAAATTAAGCTCTGCATGGCCCTATAAGTTAACTATCAGAATCAAGATTTGAGAATACCCCTCTTAACATAACCTAAGTCTATTTGGGTTTCTATAACAGGATTCCATAGTCTGGGTGGCTTATAAACACAGGAATTCATTTCTCAGATTTTCTGGAGGCTGGGAAGTCCAAGATCAGATGCTGGCAGGTTTGTCTGGGAAGAGCTTCCTTCCTGGTGCATAGACAGACTTCTTTTCACTCTATCCTCACGTGGTGGAAGGGGCTAGGGAGCTCTCTGGTGTTTCTTTTATATGGTCTTTCTTCATGAAAGGGCACTAATCCCATTCACGATGACTCTGCTCTCATGACCTAATCACCTCCCAGAGGCCCTCCAAATACCACCAAATTGGGGATTAGGTTTCAACATATAATTTTGGGGAACACAAATACTCAGTCTCTAGCATTCTGTCCCTGCCACCACCCCCCCTCCCCCACAATTCATGTCCTTCTCACATACAGAATACATGTAGGGGCCAAGGGGAGGCACTCAAAAGGTGCCACTTTGGCATATTGATTATTTTTTTTAAAGTTACTTAAGAAACAACCAGTGCAAGGCCACTCAGACACTCCCTCTGTCCCCCTAAAAACAGGAAACAAATATCCTATGTGAAGAATATCCTCTCTATAATAAGAAGTAAAAAGACATTTCTATCACCAGATAGTGACTTTAAAATAAAAAAATTTGCAGAAGTAAACCTTGTTATTTTTTACTAATCTACTACCTCAGCCCAAATTCTGCTTAGAATTCCTTACTAATTAAAGCTCCCAAAACCTGTTTTCCTTATCCTGTAAATTCCTCCCAAATTTATTGTCTTTTTGGTTAAAATATATAACTGCCTGCCTTGGTCATTTCTTTAGGTCTCAATTTTATTATTGGGCCTCTGCTTGCATGTAATAAGACTTTGTTTTTTTCCTCTTGTTAGTCTGTCTCATATAAATTTAATTCTTAGTCCAGCTGGAAGACCTTGAGAGAGAAGAATTTTTCCTTCCCTTCATACACTTACTATGTCCCAGTAGCCCCCGAAAGTCTTAACTTGTTCCAGCACAGTTTTAAAATCTCAAATCCAAAGTCTCTTCCAAATATCATCTAAGTTAGATATGGATGAGACTCAAGGTACAATTCATCCTGAGGGAAATTCCTCTCTAGCTCTCAACTTGTTATGTGCTTTCCAAAATACAGCAGTGGGACAGGCATAGGACAAATGTTTCCATTCCAAAAGAGAGAAATATGAAAGAAAGGGGTAGCAGGCCCCAAATAGTCCAAATTTCAAGGCAAAATTCATGAGATTTTAGGGTTCAAGAATAATCCTCTTTTGCTCAATGCTCAGCCCTCCTGGCCTCCAGGTCCCATCTTCTAAACTCATTGAGGCAGGGGTCCCACCTTTGGTGGGAAGTTCTGCCCCTGCAGCTTTGCCAGGCGGGGGTTGGACCCAGAGACTTTGGGTGGCCCTACCCCCACAGCTTTGGGCAGAGGTTATCTGTCCTGTTAAAAGCAAGGTGATGGTCCTCCCTTTTGAACCCAAGGAGGCAGCCCTGATCGCCTTCCGGGTCTTTACTAGTGTGTGTTCACAGCAGAGTAGTTCTACTATTCTATCCTATAAAATCCTAGCCCAACACCTTCCTTCATTCTGTCCTGTCTTCTTCCCCTTCAATTCAAACTGGCAGTTTTCCTGCCAGGGTGGTTGATTAAGTTTGTGGTTCACAGCTATCCTAATCTCCTATTAAATGTTCATGGTCACTTGGCCATATCCTTAGTGTTCTCTTTCTAACACACCTTCTCATTTTCTGCAAAATGCATAGGCTGAGAATTTTCCAACTCTTTAATTTCTAGTTTCTTCTGGTTAATAATTCCATCTTCAAGGCTTTTCTCTCTTCTCACCTTTTACCATAAGCAGTCAGAAGGAGCCAGGCTGCACCTTTGCTTAGGAATTTCCTCAGCTAAATATCCAATTTCATTGCTCATAAGTTGTACCTTCCCCAATACGCTAGAACGTGAACACAGTTCAGCCAGGTTCTTTGTCACTTCATAACAAGGATCTCCATTGTCTGATACCATGTTCGTCACTTCTGTCTGAGACCTCAGAATGGCCTTTACTTGTCCGTAATTCTACCAAGATTCTGTTCACAGTGATTTAGTTACTCCCTAGGATGGAGGGTTTCTCTATAGCTCTCCTCCTTTCTTCCTAAGCCTACCTCAGGATCACCATTAATGACCCATTTATGACAATGTAAGCTTTTTCTAGCATGTACCTCAAACTCTTCCAGTCTCTGGCCATTACCCAGTTCCAAAGCCACCTCCACATTTGTAGGTTTTGTTTTGTTTTGTTTTACAGCACCATCTCCACTTCTTAGTATCAATTTCTGTGACAAGTAAGACCCTCTCTAGCCACAAAGCTTAACTATCAGGACCAAGACTTGAGAATGCCCATCTTAACATGACTTACCTATTTGTTCCAGAAAATGCTTAGGAGGATATGGCTTGTAAACTAGTAAGTAACTTCACTGCTTCAGGAAATTCCTGACTGGTCCAGGAAAATTGATGTCTTACCTGGGCAAAGAGCTTGCTTGTGTAACAAGAGCTTTCTTATGAAGACTTGTTTTAGAACTCTTGTCTCACTATGTCTGTCAGTCATGGACTACTATTAATTAATTTGCCCAATCCTAATCAGTTCCTCACCTTGAAAGCTTGCTGATTTGAACCTAGACCTCAAAATCATATATATCTACATCTTCTATATCTGTATTTATATTTGTATTGTCCTCTGACCTCCCACTTCTGAGAACCACTAAGACTCTTAGGGTTATTTTGTTCCTCAATGTGGGACGTTTCATCAACTCGACTTCACTTGATTTACAGGTTATTCTGATGGCCTTGGACCCCTTGTGGTATTAGAGTTTCTAAGGCAAGTATATTAATTAGACTCCATTGTAATTCTTAAAATACCGGATTCTCCTGAAAGATGAAATCAGATAGAAAAGACTTTTTTTGGGGGAGGGGGTGTTTCATTGCCTGCTTTTACCTGGCCAGATCCTTATTTTACCAGTTCCCATCATAACAAACCATTAATTCTGACACATTCCTATGAATTAAGAATACTCTTATCTCAACTCTACAGGTGGGGAACTTGGCAGAGAGGCTAAATTGACTTGCTCAAGATCACTATGTGAACCAATAGCCTGGCTGAGATATAGCCCGAGCCTCCTGACTCCCAGGCCCATGATCTGTGCACCAGATGTGCTTTGCCATCATTCTGCTCTGCTATCAATAAGCCACTGACCTCGTTTCGTTCTTAGTTGGCAGAAGTCTACCTTATGCGCCAATATCATTTCTCTAGTTCATACCTGAATTGCTTTTCTGCCTGGCCAAACTTTACAGTGTTACAATATTTTCAGAGTATGGCAAACGTACCATAAAATAATATATTTTTTAAAAAAAATGACATAAGATATGGAGGTAGGAGAATTCTTAAAATATGCTGAGTCATACAATGTATAGCTTTGCAGTAATAGAAAAAATTCAAATAGGTTTCAGAATTGAGCTTTTCTTATAAGTAAGTTCTGTGTAGCCAACCACATACTGTACACTGTGAGAGGAAAATGGGAAAACTAATGTTGCTTTGTAGCACCTCGAACAGCTAACAAATCGTAAGTTATACTGTAAATACAGTGTTCTTTATGGAAACTCACTTGATTTAGGCAGAACATCCTTGCTTACAACTTTGTATCCATCTCTGTCTTGGCAATGTGTCTTCCAAAATGTCATGAATTGAAATGGCTTGTCTTGCAATGGATTCCACTTTCTTTTGTTTTATGTCCCCTTTTTTCATTCATTAGCATTGTATCTACTATGAAGCTACCAGCATGATTCGCTTCTTTGCAGGCCAAAACTGCTCCAATAGACTTGTTATTAAGGTCTATCAAGGGCTTGATCGTTCCCACTCAACTTGGGAAACATGAACAGGTAATAAAGCTCATTGTAAAGAAGTTTCTGAGGCTTTGTGAGGGGTGATTAGAAAGAGCTTTCAGGGAGCCAGAAGTGAGTTTACTCACCTAAAAAGAGAAGCTCCTAGGAATCCTGAGTAACTGCTCCCAGCTTTCACAAACGCATGGTGCCCTCTTTACCCAGAACTTTTTTTCTTTTTAAAGATTTTATTTATTTATTTGACAGAGAGAGAGACACAGCAAGAGAGGGAACACAAACAGGGAGAGTGGGAGAGGGAGAAGCAGGCTTCCCGCTAAGCAGGGAGCCCGATGCGGGGCTCAATCCCAGGACCCTTGGATCATGACTTGAGCTGAAGGCAGACGCTTAATGACTGAGCCACCCAGGCGCCCCTCTTTACCCAGAACTTAATGAGGACATGAATTTATACCTTGTTGCAGAATTCCTGGAATTTCAAAAGCCTGACCCCTAATATTTTAAAGGGAAACACCACTTTTTCCCAGTCTCTGGTTCAGCATTGCCTGAAAAACTTTTGTTTTGAAAAGTTCTTACTGTTTACTTAAGGAAGATAGGTAAAATTCTTGTATTGTGTATATGTGAATCAGAGATAATCTCTGGATGAAGAGATTTAGATGGCAGCTGTAGGAATAAAGGATAGGTAAGAAATCGGTCTTGAAAATAAACCCATAGGAACAGTAGCAATATTAGACACCAAGTGAGAAAGTAAACAAAGTGTCTGTGTTGAGCTAGGCACTTCTGTGCCTTATAGAATATAAAGATGATAAAGAAACAGTTCCTGCCTTGAATCCAGGTGAATGGGGAATACATTTATGTAAACAGGCCACCATAAGAACAGCTAAATGTAGAAACAGGATTCAACTAAGCTAAGGAGGACTTCCTAGCGGAAATAATGTCTGAGCATGTTTTTTAATAACTCATCTCTGATATTTAAAATGTGTATTAGTTTGCTTGGGCTGCCATAACAAAATACAACAGACCGGGTGGCTTAAACAATAGAAATGAATTTTCGCACAGTTCTGAAAACTAGAAGCCCAAGATCAAGGTGTCTGGCAGGTTTGGGTTTCTTCTGAAGCCTTTTCCTTGACTTTCAGCTGGTTGCCCACTTGCCGTGTCCTCAGATGGTTTTTGTTCACTCCTGTCCCTAATATCTCTCTGTGTGTCTAATTTCCTCTTATAAGGACACTGGTCAGATTGGATTAGGGCTGACCCATAGGACCCCATTTAACCTTAATTATCTTTTTAAAGACCCTATCTCCAAATATAGTCATGCTCTGAGTACTGGGGGTTAGGGCATCAACATGAATTTTAAGGGAATGCAGTTCAGTCTAAAACAAAATGTTACAGATCTCCAAAAGGCAGCATAGGTTTTTCCTTTCCATCTTTTTTTTTTTTTTTCCTCCATCTTAAGTGAGAGACAATGTAGCATAACTAAGGGCATGGGCACTGGAACCAGCCCACTCGAATCCACTCTTTGCGGTGCCACTTACTGCATGTGTAACCGAAGGCGAGTTGCTTGACTTCTCTGTATCGTGGCTTCCTTGCATGTGAAATGAAGGTGTTCATAACTACCCCATTGGGTTACTGTGAAGTTTAAGTGGATGAAGAATATAACATACTCAATAGTGCCTGGCACATAATAAACACTCAATAAGTGTAAAGTATAAAGGATAGCGATAATTTCTGGGTATAAAATTGTACAATATGATACTTACACATACCAGGGCTCATAAATAAAAAAAAAAAATTGGATTCTTTGGAGCTGGATCTCATTTTTCATCAAATGCCATAAGGAGACAGAAAGATGTATAGGCTTAAGGTGACTGTCCTAGCTACAATTTGTGTCATTTACTATTCACATAGTCACATGCAGCGTACATCTGCTTGATCATCTGTGTTTCTAAAATAATTCTAGTGAGATTTCAGACACCTAATATTGTTATTAATAAAAACTCCATGTGTCTTTTTCATTCGTGTGGGTGATACTTCCATACTTTAGTTTGCTGTGCTAAATTCACCCTTAATCTAGTCTTTGGTATATTTTTGGTGCATGTGTTAGCCTTTGTATTTGTTCTTTATAAAGACATTGCCATTATTTTCTCTCTCATATTCACAAACTCTAAATAATAGCCAGTAGGAAAAAAAAGTTTTAAATGATAATTATTATGTGTTGTGCTTTCATAAACAGTACCTGTCACCAATAACAATGACCAGCGAACTGTTTTCAGGCACCAACCAACTTACCCAAAGGGATGTCTCTGCAGCACTTTGTTCTTTTTATTAACTCATATATAGGATTTGCTCTCTGTCTGGCCCTGCTCTAAGCACTTTACATATATTAAATCATTTAGGTCTCATAACGCTCTATAAGGTGGATGCTATTATGCCCAATTTATAGGGGAGGAGACTGAGGTACAAAGTGAGTAGTCACACGGTGAGTAGTCAGGCCTAGGTGGTCTTGGTCGGATTTTCATTCTGGGCACTCTTTTCTCTTTGGGCTTAGAGCACACTAATCATTTCCCATCTTCCTGCCTACTCCTTCCTAATATCCTTTATTTGAGCTTCCTCTTTAGATGGGATGGTTCTTGAATAGTGGAGTTTTCCAGGGTTCTGTTCTTGAAATGCTTGTTTTCTCCCTTTAAGCTCTCTCTCCCTTATTTCTAGGGCTCACCTACAATCTAAATAGAAATGACTCTTACGTCTGTATCTCCAGAGCCACCTTTCCCCTGAGTTGAAGACGTATTTCCAACAACCTACCAGGCACCTCCAACTTGGAAGCTGAGCACATACAACATTGAACTCCCCATCTGCCTCACTCTCCCCAGGTCTCTCCAGTTCCAATCTCTAAGCCCAGTGGTAGGTTCTCCAGGCTCCTTTTTCTCCTATGTCTGATCTGACACCCAGTTCTCCTGACTCTGTCCTCAGGTGGCTCTACTCTTGCCCCTGAGGTCTGATCTTACTATCATTGCTTTAGTTTAGTATCTATAGCTAGTGCTCATTTTCTTTTGTCTAACATCCATCAATGATTTTCACTTGCTAAAAGTTACTGTTTGAATGGGGTGCTGGTAGCTCTCACCAGCATTCTCTGCAGTTTGAAATCTTTCAATCATTTCATTACTGTTAAAACACCAATGTCCCAGGCCTGAGCTGGGATTTTGTTTCTTGAGCTAGCTTTTAGCCTTCTATTTGCTAGGAAAGAATCCAGTTTCTATTTTATCTCAGTAATATTCTTCTGCAAGAACAGGATGATTTCAGGATTGAGCCTTTTTTTCAGAGTTTTAAAAAATAGAGGAGGTTTTTTTTTGTTTGTTTTGTTTTTGTCTGTTTGTTTTTCCCCTTAGCAATTACCATTGCACAAATAGCATGCAAACAGATAAAGATCTTTTAAGAAAAACCCAGTATATTTTTCTCTTGGCTAGTTCCCTGATCTATAAAATCTCTTTGGGGAGGATATTAATTACATTGTACATTATCTCTCACCTGGACTTTGCAAACTTCAAACTGTTTCTCTCTATCCACTCTAATTTATTATGGAAAAACAAATATATTGGCCACTGGATTAGATGAAAATTGTTTCAGAATGGCTTGCAGGGCTTTTGACAAGTTGGCTGAAAATGACCTTTCCACCTCATCTTCCTCTCCTCTCAGCTATTTCTGGCCTCCCTGCTTCTGCACACGCTTGTCGCTCCTTCCTCAACGTTATTTCCTCCTTCCATATCTAAAAACCCACACATTCCATCAAGACCTGACCCTGACATGACTCCTGGGCACTCTTACCCAGTGTCTCTAACCACCTACCATCGAGTATCCCAGGATGATCCTGCCTTGCCGTGATTAAAAGCCAGGACTCTTGTGCCTAATTTTCATCTGGCCTCTTGTTTAACTCCCAACCTTTTGTTTCTAAAAGTCAATTTAGATTCTATGACTTGGTTTTTATCGCTACTTTTCCGATAGGGTTTCACGTCTGACTTTGTCCCCAAGCTTGCCAGACAACCACCCGACAGGATGAAACCTTAACCCCAGATTCAGTGACCTTTCCGGAAACTCCTATAAATCTGATGTCCCTCAAGAGAGTGATCACACAATCTGTTAAAAACCTTCCCATTTTTCTCAGAATTGGTCACTGTCTCCTTGGGGCTGCCGTGGTCATTCTGTATTCGCACCTCTATTATCGTTATTTCTGTTTTGCATTTCTAACTACTGTAGTACTTCAGGCCACAGTCTCGGCTGTGAGGAGCATAACCTGGCACTTCCATTACTGCACTTCCGTTGGGCCTTCTGTTGGACACTGTCCGTGTTGCTCCCAGAGTCCCTCATGTCCCTTTTATGACTTTTGTGTATTCTTCCCTGGATGTCAGTGTGCCTTCACTTCCCTCAGCCTGCATCTGTAATTCTTCTTCGGAGGACTGCCTTCAGACTCTGGTCTACTTCTCCCAGAAGCCTGGAGAGCTGAGGATGCTGGGGAATGACGTCCCTCAAGGGCGGCTCTTGGCCAAAGACGGAAGGGACAGGAGCACTCTCCACCCTGAGAGGTAGGCCGAAGCCCTTTCTGTGGGACTTTGCCTGAACTCTTACTCGACTTTTTTTCTCCTCCATGTTCTGCTTGCCCTTCTCCCTTATTGGTTTCTCTTAGGAACACTTCCCCAGTAATTCACTTGCGCAGGAATCCTCGCCTCAGGATCGACTTCTGCAGATCTTGGCCTAAGACATCACTTACTCTCCCTTTCAAGTCTGTTTTGTTTGATAACAAAAATATTTATCTAATTGAATTCTGAGTAAACTTTGAAACTTCAGATTGAATCTCAACCAATTCAGAATTTTCGCCATCGGAGCTCTTCTCTCTCCTCTCTACAAGTTCTGGTCTAGTAGTCCTGGTGGTGGTGATGTGTTTGCAGTGTCATGAAGGATTGTGCCCGTCTGGTCCCAGTTGTCAGAATCTGTCAGGGTGACATATTATCTTACTACCCAATTATCTGTTTTCATGTTTGTGCTCATTACTATGAATAAAGCTTAACAATGTCTCGGTTCCTATCTTTTTGTTTTTTTTTTTTCATTTTCAGCACTTAGAACACAGACACTAACTGTTGGGTAAAAAAGAAAAATAACAATCCAGCACCTTTGTAAGCTAGGCCTTATCATCTTCACTTTACGGAGGATGTAAATGGGGTTAGAGATAATTGAAGCAAAGGAAGAGAACTAATAGCAGGTCTTCTGACTCGATATAAATTTTTCTGCAACATCCATTCTTGCCTTCTTCCATGTCACTCTAAGGATCCCATGGCTGTGTCAATATGCCTGGTGCTCAAGGGAAGGTCCTGTTTATACTGATCTCAGCAGTCAGGAAAACAAGTCAGAAACCTCTTCCCGTAGGCCTGTCAGAGAAGAGTCATTCTAAAGCCTTTGCCATTCCTAGAAATGAAAACCAGAATGTTCCTGACTGGACTTGAATATGAACATTGATTAGCACCTTTCTTTCCTGTTTAGAGAAACTCTCCACATCTTAGAGATTTCTTTGGAAACCCACCTGTAATAAGATCAAGCATCAGTTTTGATATCCTTTTTATTTGCTTGATAAGCCTCCTACGGGGGCAGGGGAGAAGTCCTGCCTGCTGGAGAGGAAGTTTTGGGTCTTTAAGGAAGGTGTATGTTTGTAGCTTAAATCAGAAAGAAGACCAAGTAATAATGGAAATTGCCCCTGAAGGCAATGAAAGAAATACACTCTTGGAAAATCTGCTGTAAGGACAATTCTCTTAAATGATTGATAGACAGTGAGCAAGAAGTCTGGGCACTGCTCTGTTTCTCCATCTCATCAATTCTCACTCTTAGGAGTTCAAAACCTTAGATCACATTGTATCTTATAGGATTTATAAGGCGTCTCTGATATCTTCAGAGGAGCCAAAGTGGCATGACCTTTGGCCCCTGTGCGTGTGTGTGTGCGTGTGTGCAGGGCTCTGGCCCTCCTGTCATAGCATCGTACCTGTGCTGAGCTGGGTGAGTGCAGGGGCTACTTGGATGGAACCAGGCAGCTCATATGAGCTGCCTAGCAGGAGGGAGGAATCATGCAGTCTGAAAGACGTGATTTAGTTAATATGCTACACTCTGCCTCTCAGGCATCTGGGGGCATGTCTTTTGTTATTCTGCTTATTTCTCCTGACAAGGGTATGATTTGGCAGTTTGTTAGGGAACAACATTACCATTTAGTGGAAGAGCACTTTCCGTTTTAAAACTTTTAACTTGAATTAATGTAATGTAGAGTATATTTGTTTTAACCTATTGACTCTTAGCACTTAAACACCTTAGGCAAGATCCATCTATATGTACAGAACCTGAAATCATTTGCAATTTGGTAATGTGTCTCGCTGTAGCATTTTTGAATGTGATTATGAATTAAATACAGTAGTATCGTCTTATATTCCATTTTGGGATCTTAAAGTTGACATTTACTTTTGCAAATAAATTCCATGCAAAAACTGGCATAGTACTCTCTCCAGCTTGCACATTTATGGTATTTTAATCTTTTCATTTAAAACCCTGAATAGTAATTTGGGGACTTTTTTTTTTTAAATTTCTTGGGATATATTGGGAACGAAGAGATGCCTATGCTAGGAGGTAGATTAAAAAGCTAAATAATAATTGGCTCATTTAGGAGTGCCTCCAAATAAAATTTCAAACTTAATGAAATTTGACCTCAGCTAAAGCTTCTTACTGTGTGTCTCTCTATTGTGCGCTGTCCTCGAGATGGCCTTTTGTCTTTCCTGTCTTGCAGATGTCTTCTATGCCTCTAGGAGTATGGAGCTCTTCGGCATCATCAAAAGCCATGATGACTCTTCCTTCTGAAATGGGTGAGGACTCCTTGCTGGATCCCAGGAGGGGCTGAGAGCAGGGATGTCCCTGAGTCGTCTACTTCTAGCTCAGCCTTGTCTCTCATGAGAACTTCAGACTATTGGTGAACCCTCCAAAAAACATTAATTTTACTTTGATGCAATGTAGTTTAAGCTCATATTGAAGGAAAAATTGTTGCCTTATCAGCATTTCTCTGGCCTTGTCTTTTTAGAAACAATAGATAGCCATAATTTTCCTGAAGGCCAATAATTGTTTTCTTGCTCGATAACCTGATAGTAAACTCCACTTTAGTTTTTATAGGCTCTTCTCTTTGTTGCTTGGGAACTGACTTTGGGAACCAGATTCAGAATTCTAGATTCAGAGACCAATCTTGATCCATGTTACAGGAATTCTTCGAGGCACAGGGGAGACAATGATGAGCAAGGCAGACAAAGTTCAGACTCTTGTGAAGTGTATATTCTTTTTTTAATATATATTTTTAAAATTTTTTATTGTTATGTTAATCACCATACATTACATCATTAGTTTTTGATGTAGTGTTCCATGATTCATTGTTTGAGCATAACACCCGGTGCTCCATGCAGAACGTGCCCTCTTTAATACCCATCACCAGGCTAACCCATCCTCCCACCCCACTCCCCTCTAGAACCCTCAGTTTGTTTTTCAGAGTCCATCGTCTCTCATGGTTCGTCTCCCCCTCCGATTTCCCCCCTTCATTGAATCACAGATCTGTACCTCTGAAACAAATAATGCAATATATGTTAAGAAAAAAAAAAAAGGAAGAAGAAGATAGCATGAAGTGTATATTCTGATGGGGATGGGAAGACAAACAAAAAACTTTGCAAGTAAAGAAGAAAAATATCAGGTTAAGTGTTATGCACAGTGTTAAAATGGAGTGGTGTGATACGGAGTGACTGGAGCTACTTTAGATGATCAGGAAGGCTTCTCCTAAGAGGCAATATTTAAATGCTAGCTGAATAACAAACAGCAGTGAGCAATGTGTAGTTGAAAGGGACAAGATTTCTGGCCAGCCAAAGTCCCCTAAGGGCTAGAACAAATCCGTATTGTTAGACTAGAGGATCTAAGGACAGCCAGGATAGCTGAAGAGTTCTGGGCAAGAGGAAGAATGGAAAAATCTGATAGGAGAGAGGTAGGCAGAGGTCACATCATCTAAAGCTTTGTAAGGTATGTTAAAGAGCTTAGATTTTATTGTAAATCTATGGGAAGTCATCAGAGCTTTTTTGCAAGGTAGTATTGTCTTAAAACGTTTACATCGGCTGCTATATGGAAGGTCAAAAGATGCTAAAAACTCACAAGAAGGAGACAGAGGAAGAGGGCTGGCTAATTAGCAGATGCTTTCACTTGGAGGTCTTCCTTTTCCTCTTCTTCTTGAGAGTTCTTAGGCTTTCTTGACTTTTTGTACCCTCTTATGCTTCTTGAAGCTTTACTTGAAATCTTGCTTTAAAGATATTGCTCGGTTCCCAGCATCAATAGATTTAACAAATACTTAAATATCATGTCCTTTATATCAACTAAGGGAACCATGAGGGCAAAACATTTTAGGATAGGGGGAATACTGGATATAGCCAGGTGAGCATGTTTACTAGATAAAAGAAGTTGGAGCTGGTGTGGGGTTGTGACATTGCTCAGTCCTGGAAGAAAATAGGTAATAAGTTTTAACTGGAGCAATTTGGATGCCAGAATTTTGTGGCTAAAGTAAGAAATTCTAAATAACTCCCCTATTGGCCATCTGATTAAAGTTACTCACAAGGCTGGTGATGAGGATCAGAAAACTATATTTTGTGATGCTTCAAGTTCACATTTCAATTTGAATTTCCTTTTTTTTTTTTTTTTTTTTTAAGTTCTTCCTCTGTGTCAGTTACTATGCTAGACTGAGATACTGCTGAGAACAAGGTAATCAGGATCCCAGGCCTTATGCAACCTGTGGTCTAGAAGGAAAGAGCATTTAGACATTTCATTGACTGTGAGTATGAGGAGTACTTATCATGTCCAACATCAGTTCTAAATCTTTCCCTACATTTGAAAAATTACTGGTACCTTAGGCCTTAAAGCCAACTAGACTCTCTAGGTAAGGCCACAAGCCTAGTATTTTTTAAAAACTCTCCAGATGGTTCTATTGTGCATACAGGATGAAGAATCATGGTCCCATATCAGGGTTTTCAGTCTCTGCTCTATTGACGTTCTGCAGTATTGACATCTGGGATAGTTTGTTGTAGGAGTGCTGTCCTGTCTGTTGTAGGATATTTAGCAGTATCCCAGGCCTCTAGATGCTAATAGCACTTCCTGTAAAATGTCTCCATACACTGCCAAATGTCCTGAGTGGGGGCAGAGTCCCTCTTTCCCCTTTGTTGAGAATCACTGTTCGCAAGAAGCAGGTCCCTCAGCAAAGCCAGTTCCTGAATGTCCCTCAAACCCCGTGCTCCTGCTGCAGACCTTTTATGGCTTCCTCCAAATAACCACTCAAACTCCCTCACTGTTTTTCAAGTCTGCTCAGTGCCACCTCCTCAGGAAGACCTTCCCTTATCTAAATCCTATCTAAAACAGACATTTCCCTATCTTTCTTTATCCTCTTACCCTGCTTTATTTTTCTTCACAAAACTGATTTCTACTTGACATTT
Organism: Halichoerus grypus; assembly: GCF_964656455.1. Classification (NCBI taxonomy): domain Eukaryota; kingdom Metazoa; phylum Chordata; class Mammalia; order Carnivora; family Phocidae; genus Halichoerus; species Halichoerus grypus. The sequence continues at coordinate 130,287,376 of NC_135716.1, read as the reverse complement.
TATTCGATAACTTTTTTCATCTACCCCTCCCTATAACACATAAATATCACAAGGGCTGTTTAAGTGTCTGATACATAGTAAGTGTGTAATATTTATTGAACTAGTGAATGAATATGTGTTATAAGATGAGAAATGCAAGGTATTAAGAATTGTTGTCTTTGGAAAGCAACCCCAAATTCTTTGTTTCATCACCCTCTACAATGATTAATTTTGTTTTTGAACTCCTACATGGACAAAAGGTTGCTTTTAATTAAAGGTCATATGCGCACACATACCCACATAATATACACATGCACATAGGTGTTTGACCACTGACAAGCAAATTAATGTGTTAAAATTTTGCTCATTAAGAAGAAGCGATTACATTGCAAAACCTTAGCACTTTCTTTTTGAAGTTATTTCTATTTGCAATCGTTGAATTTTTTATCTTACTGATTTATTTTTACCAGTACAAAATGTTCATTTATCTCCAGATTCTGTAACTAAACAAAGTTGTATGCTCAAAGCCCAAGTTTTGGTCAACATATTTGATTATATACCCACAGTGACCATTTGTAACACAATGTAGCCAACACCAGTAGGGAAAAGTCTACCATTTTAAAAGGATAGGAAAGATCTTCCATGGGATGAGGAAGGTGTTACTCTGTAAACTTTCAGAAAAAGCTTGACAGTATTTTAAAGGGAGAATGGTGATTTCACACTTAAGACTATGATCTAAAGATATTACAGAAAGCTATGTAAAAACAGGAGGGGATTGATATAGCGTGGGGCCTTTTATATAAGCCCACTTTCCCACCTCTCAGTGGTAAAGCCAGACCTTGCTTCCAACGTGGGTTAGGATCTGGCTAACCTTTGAATGAACCCATTATTCCTGCCATTGCTATGAACAGAGAATTCCCAAGATAATCAAATGCAGTAAATTCTTTTGGAAGGGAGGAGTATGAGGTCAGAAATGGGAGCATGGACTTGTCTGGAGCCAAGATACAGTATCAGTGGGTACTAGGTAATCAGGAGCACACTTGCTTGGATCTAGGAGCCAGAAGCTACTGACGGAGTGAAGTAGGAGGGAAGTTAACTAATTTTATTATTATAAATTTGTTGTTATTAGCCAAGGACTTTACATACATTATGCTATTTAATCTTTACAATTGTTGTCAACCCTATTTCACAGAAAAAAAAAAAATCGCTCAGAGAGATAAAGTAACTTGCTAATGTTTAAAAATTTATACATCATGAAGGTAGGATTTGAACCCTGTTCTAAAAGAGTTCAAAATTCATGCTTTTACTGCTATACCATATTGCCTAGGAGTGAAAAAGTTGATACAAACTTTGATAACCTCACAATTTTGTGCTGTTCATGCTTGCCCAACACTATATACTATTATTAGGCTGAGTATAAGGAGTAATAATAGAATATAATGTAAAATAGGATACATTTTTTATTTGACAAGAACAGCCCCACCTTCAGAATTCTGGAGGTCACTGGGGTAGGAGTGTGGAAATGTTCATGAGAGCCTAAGGTACTTTTGGGGAGAGAAAACATTCCAAATCCCCAAACCAGTTTTTTTTTTTTTTAAGATTTTATTTATTCATAAGACACAGGGAGAGAGAGAGGCAGAGGGAGAAGCAGGCTCCCCGCTGAGCAGGGAGCCCGATGCGGGGCTCGAACCCAGGACTCTGGGATCATGACCTGAGCCGAAGGCAGATGCTTAACCATCTGAGCCACCCAGGCGCCCTCCCCAAACCAGTTTTTAACACCAGATACAAGTGGACATGCAAGAGTATTTATTACACTGATAAAATAAATTTCTGGTGTTTATAAACCACCTGGTCTATTGTATGCTATTTTAGCAGCCCAAACAGACTATGGCAGGGTTCAAGAGAAGCTATGGATGGAAATGTAAGGTATTTTCCTACATTTAGGCCACAGAATTTTAAATGATAAATTTAACAATCAGAAAATGAATTATTAGTCACATTTTCCTCAATACTCGGGATAAGATCTGCATTTGGGACTATTATCAATGAGATATGGCGACAACCTCTGAAACAGCCATCGGAAGCCAATATTCACGGGTGGCACAATGAATGATTACGCTATTATATAAATAATGATGCAACCAGCATTAAACAAATGGTATTAAAGAACTACAGAGGCAAGAAGATCTATCATGTTTCAGTACAACAGGTTTCAAAGAGCCATAGCATTGTGAGTAATAACAGCTCTGCTACATTTTTCTCTTAGCAAGAGATATGAAATTAACCAGAAATAGGGGATTTGACAATAAAGAACACAAACAGCTGGTTTCTGGACCTGAACAAAAAGAGATGGTAGTTGGACACTATAAAGAATCTTCACATGCACTGAATAAAAAATAAAATATATAGGGGCACCTGGGTGGCTCAGTCATTAAGCATCTGCCTTCAGCTCAAGTCATGATCCCAGGGTCCTGGGATCGAGCCCCACATCGGGCTCCCTGCTCAGCGGGAAGCCTGCTTCTTCCTCTCCCACTCCCCCTGCTTGTGTTCCCTCTCTCGCTGTGTCTCTCTCTGTCAAATAAATAAATAAAAATCTTTAAAAATAAAAAAATAAATAAAAGATACAAATATTTCTTCTGTACTCACTATTCTGAATCTTTATTCAGGTACCTCACAATAGCTAACATGGGCTTGCGAATTTTTAAATACAATTTAAAGTCAAATTGTTTATATTGTATATGAAAATGTTTTCCTTAGAGATCCTGCATAACCTAGGTCTTCCCTGGTGTTAGCAGAGGAAACTAAAGGCATCACAAGATGTCTCCTTGTAAGGAACCTAAATGTATCCATCAAGCTATGAAGGAAATGCTTCTGGGGGAAATTAATATGTATATCTAATTGGTAGGCTGAAGAAGTTGTCCAAAAAAAGGAAAACTCCCCAAAACTTTACTCAAGGAAAAATGAATAGGTAACATTTTGTGCCAGTAAGAAAGTGTAGCATCAACATGAGTATTAGATACCTCCAAGTGCTAAGCTTTAATATCAGAGAGGGCCACCGTATAATAATAGGTCCCGCTCTTGATTACTTTTCCTAATGAGAGTGAAGCACAGCATGGAAAAGTGACAACTTGAGATAATTCAAAATGTCACATTAGCTTTGAGTTTCAATCTCTTCTATAACCAGTCTTTATAAAATCTGCTAATGAGTAGTAAATTGGACTGATTTGAGTTTTACTTCAATTTGCTTCTCGTGCTAATCTTTTGAGAAAGAGTGTAAGACAGTGAGATGACATAGATAACACCAGAACAGGAGGTTAGAGCAAGAGTCAAGCGACCTGGGTTAGAGTCTCTGTTCTGCAATCAACAAGCTGTGTGGCTCTGGGCAAGGAAGGTGAAGAAATTAGCTGTTTGTGCACATCTGTCAGGTGCCAAGCACTGTGCTGGATCCAGAGGAGACAGGTGAATAAGGGTGCAGCTGTGTTTTCGAGCCACTCACAGTCTAGTGGTGGAGACTGATATGTAAAAAGATGATTGGAGTATTTTTTAAAGATTTTATTTATTTATTTGTCAGAGAGAGAGAGACAGAGAAAGAATATAAGCAGGGGGAGCTGCAGGCAGAGGGAGAAGCAGACTCCCCGCTGAGCAAGGGAGCCTTATGTGGGACTCAATCCCAGGACCCTGGGATCATGACCTGAGCCGAAGGCAGACGCTTAACCGACTGAGCCACCCAGGCGTCCCATGATTGGAATAACTTATGAAGTGCCTCTTCTAGAGTTATGAGCAATGGGCTGTGGGAATTCAGAATATAGTGTGATTAACAAACAATGAGAAAATCAATAGGAACACATGACAGTAGGTACTGTCCAGTAATAAATAATTCAACTAGTAACTAAAATATGTAATTTTAGCATTTTAGGAAGTGCATTGAAAAGAGTAAAAAGAAACAGGTGAAATTAAAGTTAACAATATATTTTATTTAATCCAATATGTCTAAAATATTATTTCAACATATATTAGATACGGTTATTAAAGAGATAGTTTACACTCCTTTTTCTCTATAAGTTTTGAAGATCAGTGTGTGTTTTATACTTACATCACATACCGGTTCAGACTAGCCACAGTTAATGTTCTTAGTGGCCACAAATGGCTAGTGGCCTGAACAATGTAATGGTAAGTCTGCAATTATGTCCAAGAAAACTTAAAGCATATGTGTACCATTCAGTGAGGGATTTCTAACTTCACATAAGGACACGTGAAAAAGACCTATGGGATTTAATTCTCTTCAACAGTGGTTTGAATACATGGGTTCACAAACTGATACTGCCTGGATACATAAGGATCTTCTAGGAAACTTACAAAAAAGATTCCTAGATCTTTGAGATTCTGAATCATCAGGTCTGGGTTCAGCTTAGGAATACAGATTTCATAAAAGAACTCTGATTATTACTAAGTGCATTGCAGGCTGGGAACTTCGGGTGATAGGCTCAGGACGCCCCTGTGGCAATGGAAAAGGTAATTTGATTGTAGGTAGCATTAGCAGAAGGCTCTTCCTCTGTGTGAGGAAGCCGTAAGTTATGGGTTTTTTGAGAAACTCTATCCCTTCTCTTCAGCGCTGTCCGCTTGCTCAGCTCAGAGTTGATGGTGTCTCTCCATGAGGCTTCAGGGACATGTGCAGATATAATTGCCTCCTTTAGTTTACACTTTTCTTTTTTTTTTCCTGGTCTGATATCTTTCAAATGAGTTGTCTGAAACCTGGCTATGAAATCATTCTAGGTAACATTAAAAAAATCTTTCATGGACTCTTTTCTGCATCTATCAAATTAGGAAGCTTAGGAACTGAGGCCTCAAACTCTAATTTTTACAAATCCCCCAGGCAGCACTTGGTGTGTTGGAAAGGCATTTGGGATGCAGTGACTTAGAGAGTCTTTGGGGAATATATTGCTGGGGTTGCTTCTTTCATTGCCAGATTTCAGATCTGTTTTACCACCACATACATTGTAGTATAATGGCCTCTGGCAGTCCTTGTTTGCTATTTGGCTCTGCAACTTCTATGATCTTGTTAGGTTATTTACCATGCCTGAGTTGCTGTTTCCTCAACAGTAAAATGGGGATAATAATCAATTCATAAGGCTGTTGTTAGTGTTTCAGAGCTCACTTCTTTGTCCTCTTGTCCATGTTTCATCACTCTGTTTGTAATCTCATCTGGTCTCCTGGCGTTATTTTATTTATTTTTTTATTATTTGTTTGGGGGGGGGTAGAGGGAGAGGGAGAGAGAGAATCTTAAGCAGGCTCCATGCCCAGCTTGGAGCCTGATGCGGGGCTTGATCTCAGGAGTCCTGAGATCATGACTGAGCCGAAATCAAGAGTCCAGCGCTCAACCGACTGAGCCACCCAGGTGCCCCCGGTCTCCTGGCTTTAAATAGCCTCTAAGCTGATGACTTCTCAGAGTTAGTGTCTCTAACTCGTCCTCCTTCTGTTGCCCAGGCCAACTGTGTCCAACTGCATATGTAACTCTTTACTGGAATATCTTAGAGGCATTCAAATCTAACATGCCTGAAACATCACTCCCCAGTTTCTAAGATCAGTTTCCACTGTAATCTAACTCATCTCAGTAAATGACAACTCTAAACTTTCAGTTGTATACATCAAAAACCTTGGACTCATCCTTGATTCTTCTCTTTCCCTCACACTTCACATTAGGAAATCTTGTCAGCTCTGCTTTTAAAATATACCCAGAAGTTGATAACTTTTTTTTAAGATTTCATTTATTTATTTGACAGAGAGATAGAGAGAGAGAGAGCACACGTGCACAAGCAGGGGGGAGTGGCAGACAGAGGAGAAGTAGGCTCCCTGCTGAGCAGGATCCCAGGGTCCTGGGATCATGACCTGCACCAAAGGAAGACGCTTAACCGACTGAGCCACCCAGGTGCCCTTGGAAGTTGATAACTTCTCACCAACTCCACCATTACTGCCTTGACTGTTTCTTGCCTGGATTATTTCAATAACTTATAAATTATTTTCCTTGCTTCTGTTTTCTCCCCTCCCTCATTGTCTGTTCTCAACTGATTAGCCAGAATGACCCTTTAAAAACAGAATTCAAGGGGCACCTGGGTGGCTCAGTCATTAAGCATCTGTCTTCAGCTCAAGTCATGATCCCAGGGTCCTGGGATTGAGCCCCACATCGGGCTCCCTGCTCAGCAGGTAGCCTGCGTCTCCCTCTCCCACTCCCCCTGCTTGTGTTTCCTCTCTCGCTGTCTCTCTCTCTGTCAAATAAATAAATAAAATCTTAAAAAAAATAATAAAAATCAATAAAAACAGAATTCAAGATCACATTACTGATGTACTCTAAATGAGATGGTTTCCCTTCTTAGAGTAAACCCCGAAGTCCTTCATGTTGCCCACAAAACAACTTTTGGATCTGGAGGTCTGTTTCTTCTCTAATCTCTGCTCCTCCTTACTTCCTCCTTGCCTCCCTTGCCTCATGCACTTCTTATGATACCTCTAACATGACGAAAAGAGTCTTGTTTCTGGGAAATGAAGGGAATGCCCTTTACCAGTCAGCCTGTCCGGAGAGTCTGGGTGGGCTGTCTTATGGTGTCCATGGGCAGACTTGCTGCTGAGGTCCTTGGGCAAGTAGGCTTGGTATCTGTGTCAGCAAGTGGGCAGGCCTGGTACCTGAGTCTGCAGTCGTGGGCCTAAGACCTGGATCTGTGTGGGTGGGCCTGATCCTGAATCTGTGGGGGCCACTCAGGTACTGGGGACCACAGTGGTGGGCCTGGCTAACGGACCTGTGGGGGCCAGCTGGTGCCGGGGTGGGCCTGATGCTGGGGTCTATGGTGACTATGGTCTCCTTCCCCTACAAAGAGGGTGCCTCTCTCTGTACCTGGCTGCACGGGCCCAGGAGGGCGGGGGGGGGGGGAGCGGGAGGGGGGCGGTGGCCGGGATAATGTGAAACTGTATTTCCTATTGTCTTCAGTGTGTCTTTTCTTACTTTTGAGTCATCCCAGCTGCTGCAAGTTCTCACCTGGAATCCTTAGTGCTTGTGAAGATATTTTCATTCATGGACAGTTGTCCCAATTGATGTTTCTGTGAGGGAACAAACATTGGAAATTTCTATATCACCATCTTGCTGATGTCACTCTCTCTTTATGTTTTTCTAACAATACTATTCAAACTTCTGAGCAAACTTTTCGGTCTTTTTTTTTTTTTTTCAGTCTTGAAAGATTAAAACTCTAGTGGCAGAATAATAGTTGTATGTGGTTGATACTCTGGGTAAAAATTTCCTACTTTATGCTTTTTATATCTTACCCATAGATGCCTGTTTAAAAGCTGGTAGAGTGAAGACATTGTCTGTTTGAAGACATTGTCTGTTTGTCAGCTGAAAAGGATTTCTCAAATCTCCTGAAAAAGGTTGGTGTAAATGCCAACATGTAGAGCATAACGAGCATTTACACTAGGCAGTGATTTCATGGCTTGATCATACTCACTCTCTGAGAGTCCCTAGTGCTAAGTAATGGGTTAATGTTGCACTAAACCTGACCCATCCTTTGACTGTGACATGTGGAAATTCCCCCTTCTTCTCTTGGCTCAGTTGCCCCCAACTGATGGACAACCATGCAAATGAAAAGCAAATGACAAAGGGCTGCCGGTCATGAACAGGGCTTCTCATTTCTCCCTTTGGCTCATCAACTATGGAGGTTCTCACAGGAATGTAAGCTCCTGCCTTACCTACCTAATGTCATTCGTTCATACGCCTTTTGCTTGTAGATCAGCCCTACTGAATTTTCAATCCAATTCTGGCTGGGTAGTCCAATATGAACAACCTCAGTCTTACTGAAAGGTAGGATCTAGAATTAATCAACCTGGTTAATTTGAGAAGGTACAGGGATTCGAACTCCAGGGCCTCTGACAACTTCAAATTACGGTCTTGGGAAAGAGAAGTGTGAATACGGGTGTGATCAATTTAAGCTCTTGACAAAGAAGGAGTCTTAGTAAGGGGACCCTTTCTTGAAGAATTACTAGATTCACTCCTTGGCCCTTTCTTTCTGAATAGGGGTACAAGCTGGGTAGGACGTTCCAGGAATTAAGTCTTAATCCTTATGTTTTATTTTTTTAAGTTAACACAATTCTTTCCAGGACTATGTAGACAAATTTTCATTTAATGACTAAAATCAAAGTAACCATCTTAATTGCCTCTGAGAGAAAAGGTTTTCCACTGGTAATGGGTGCTATAATTTAAAAATGTTTCCCTATGTGTTCTTCCTCCTCAATACAATGGCTTCTTCGATTATAGACTTTTAGTTTGAAGACCCTTTGGAAAAAGAATAGAAAGGTACATTGTGATATAGAGGAAGTGTCTGCCAGACAGGAATGAAAAGAAAAAATAAAGGCCTTTCAGTTCTCTGAGGAAAGGGATAGAAGGACGATAAGAGAGAACAGACCAGATGTTAATCATTTCTACCCATGTGCCCCACCTGCCTCACCCAGCTCATCCTTGGAAGGTGGGGGCAAGCTATATAAACACAAAATGTAGTATTTGTGGAAGAAATGGAGATAGGAAAAGCTGTGCCCCCCTTGCTCTTTGAGTTTCTGGAAGTAAACTACCTAACAGAATCACCAACATTAGCACTGGTGTTTGTATGGGTGCCAGGCCGAGGAGAGTGATGGTGTGATATGTTTATGTAGAGAGAAGTCTGGCTACCAGAAATTTCCCTTAGCTCCCATATAGAAAGGATGCAGAATGTCCTCGTATAATCAGAGGAGATGATGCAGAGATAGCTGAGCGTGAGCCAGAAGGCCCACTTGGTTTGGGGCCATATGGAGGATGTAGCTGAGGTTTTAGATAATCTGAACTATGAATGGAAGCCAGAATAGGTCAATCAGAGTGGGCATGGAGATCTACCAGTCATGCTAAGGATATAGCCAAGTTTCACCAGCCATAAATTTCAGTAGCATATACTAGAGGGATGTAAATAATCATAAGGGGCAATGAACATTTTTAAGGAAGCCAACAAGCTTCTAGAGAAAAGAACAAGGGACAGCTCTCTGATTTAAGGATCCTTCTACCCTCTGTCATTAGGACATTTAAGATTTTATGATATTATTTATATCCTGGCTTGGGGAAAAAAAGATGGAAGAAACCTTGAAAGATTTTGCAAGTACCACAAGGGATTACATTAATCTGGTCATTTAATGTGAACATGACTGCGTTATTTGACTTGATAAGCTTAAATTTTCCCACTGCCCAGTAAAACTGGGGACTTGAGAGCAAGGTAAGGTCAGTCATAGAAAATGAAAAACCCAAATTTTTCGTGTAACTGAGTTTGTAATATGTTAATTATTAGCCTCTATAATGCAATTAAATCACAAGCTTGTAATGCCTGAAATGTGACAGGGTGCCTCTCCTCAAAGGTCCTTCTCCATCAAATTCCACTTATCACTGGGTCTTGATATGTGTGGCTTTATTATGTGATTTGGAGAAATAGCCCTACTTCTGGGGTTCTCAACTTTATTTTTAAGGCTCAGTTTTACAATTTTTCTCAGGTGTAAAATTTATAAGTTTTAGTGTCTAGAACGTGTAACAGGGCTGAAATGGGAAAGAGTCTGTGATTAGTGGCAGGAACAACTGTGAATAGGAACCCATGCAGGGCACAGATCATGAACTGTAAATGTGCTATGTGAACTAGAGGACAGCTCTGTATCTGGGTCAGTTTCTGTGCTCCAGTATGATAGAGCTTCTTTCTCTGCATCTACTCTCTTGCCATGTAATTGGCTAGGCTAATGAAACATCAGAATACTATGAGTTCAAGCCCTCCTGCAATAGGATAAAGACAGTGTGTTATGGTATTGGCTCAGGAAATTGAAAGTAGTTAGCTGGTCATCCTCTTTCCCCACTTATTACTGCTCCCTCTTTGTGATATTTTTAACTAAGAGTATAGCCACGTGTTCTAGCATCGTGCAATCTTTGTGTAATGCAAGGAGAATTCCTGATACCACCCATTTCAGCAATAGAACTCAGATTAACAAACATTTACTGAACCTATTTGTCTTGGTACTATATTAGGTGCAGTGGATACAAACATAAGCCATGGCCCTTGTCTTCGAGGACCTCATGTTATAGGGGAATCTGAGTTTGAGGTATTCTATAGGGTTAGTTGAAAATAATGACAAATGTAAGGATGATGCTAATAATAATAATAACAACAACAACTACTTAACACCTACTTTTCAGACAAGATTGTGTTTTACATATATTGCCATCAATTCTTTTGATAATAGTGCAATAAAATGCAATTTATTTGCATTTTAATCAAATAACTTTCTCAATTAACTCAGATACATATATAAAACACTGAGCCAGAAATTGAACCCAAGGGTGTGTGACTTTCCATTGTAACAACTTATCTAGGAATTGAATATACCTTGGCAAAAGAAAGATATAATTCATAATAGGCTCATAGATGCCAAGAAAAATCTGCCAAAGAAGCCACACTGGTGTGGAAAAGAGCAGCTAGAACAGGATTCACACAATTTCTCAAGACCAAAAGAGGAGGGATTTGGAGCTACCTTTCCCGTTTATACACAGGGAAAGCACCGTTTACTGAAAAGGTAGATCAGTGGTTGAGAGACATTATCAGTGGCTGAAGCCATTATTCTTGAGCTCAACCCCCTTCAGAACATCACAGTTTCTTCCCCTTTCTTCTTAGGTCTCTGAGTCCAATACTGTCAACCTCCTAATTTTAACCATTTTGAAATGAAGTGATATTTCGTTTTAGATACGAGCATGAATTTAGAGAGAACCAGTAGCTATTTTTATTAAGCAAAGCAAAATAAGTTTTGTTTTACGTTTATGATACCTTTACCTTATGCTTTAAAAGTAGAATATAGGGATTCTTTTGATAGTCAAATGCATCCTTCTGTGTATCCAGTAGATGTCAGCATTGGGCTGTTTCTGACCATTTAATCCATCTCCATATTATTTTGAAAGGACCATAAATATTCAGTATGAAATATACTGAGATGTAAAATAGCAGGTGCAGCAAATCTGTGGTGAGGATACATTTAATGGGTGAAGGATTCAATATTCCCTCTACCGAGCAAACAACTGTATATAAAAACCCCATCTGTAGCTTTTTTATCCATGTCCATTTTTAAAAATCAATTTATTTCAAAATACCAGTACACTATTTTGTAGAAGATAGCTTTATACAATTAAGTGACAAAATGGATTAAAGTCATTGACATAAATGTAAATATTTGAGTAATTTTAGGTTGCATCTGCTTAAAATCAGAAAGGGACACTGAAGGGTTTTTAAAAATCTCATTAGGATATAATTTCAGCCATAAAGTTTTTGGAAAAGCAGTTTTTTGAATTACTCTTTTTTTCTGCTCAATATTAAGATTCCTGTTCCTCTGGAACACATTAAAACCACTTCTGGTAATATGCACCCCAATAAAGCCAAATGGATGGTTGATCAACATTAAGTGGAAGGTAATATGTATAATTCATGATTCCACCAGATTCGAAAGTTGACACAAGTATTTGAGATTCTTGGCATACAGAAGACAAGTTTCCTAGGAAATTGCTCAGTTCTGTGGTTGAACTAAGTAGATCAGGGCTTGTATCAAACAGAAGTGGATTAAGAAGTCAAGACATCCTTGTTTCCTTAAGAGTAGCGTCTTACTCATCCAGCCTTTGTCAATTCATTATATGTAAATATATGGCAGCTGGGGGAGGAAACCTGGAAAAACCTAGAGAAATCATTTAGCCCAGCATCTTCATGAGGATATTGATGACCAAAGAGGTCTTGCTTGAGGTGTAAGAGCTACCGTGTAAGCATGAGTCTTATTTCAGTATTCTAGTTCATTTTAGGACACCAACAACAAAAACAAACCTATCTATCTATCTATCTATCTATCTATCTATCTATCTATCTATCTATCATCTATCTATCCATCCATCTATCTATCTGGAGACCAAGTAAAAAATTCTGTAGTAGACTCCAAGCAGAATTAAAAATTATCCTTATTCCCAAGGGTTTTGGAAGATCATTGAAGAATCAGAAACATTAATAGAACATCCAAATACATTTTAACAAATTTAATGATAGAGGTATGCTCAGGGTACAGATAAAAGCCACTTAGCTTAGTTAGGGAAGGTGTTCATGATTTCTAAACAATGAACTATTTCTTGCTTGAAAATTCTTCCAGGAGTTATGTTACCAAACTAGGAACAGAGAGCATCATTATTTAATGGGGCAGCATGTGGTGTATGAAGATGCCTTGACTGACCTACTAGACTGTGGTGTTTGGGGTTTCTTCCCCCCTAAGCTGAGGATCAGTCTAGTCCAATATTTTGTAAGTGCTTATAAAGCCTGCTTCAGAACCGTCTCAGAGATCAGAATTTAGAAGGGTATATGGCCTAAAGAACAGAAAAACAAAAATAAAAATGACAGCAATTTTGAGGCACAGCCAGATGAACAGATGAAGGAACCATTGATCTAGCCTATACTAAGCCACCCACATTGGGTTCATCTTGATACCAACGGCAGGAAATTTGTCACTATAATGAATATAATCTTTGGTCCTATAAGAAAACCAAGCTAGATGGTTCATACAGAAATCAAAACCATAACTGTGGCCTCACTCATATTCTGTTCTTACCCACAAAACTCTCAGGTCACTATATGAGATGACTACATACAAAGTGAGTAAGTGGTTTGAGGTTCTGCTAATCTGTATATCTGATCAAATGAATATGTTAACATGGCATTCAAAGTATGATCTACCTTAAAATAATTTAGGTGAGTTTCAGTGGTCACACAATAGACCGTTATCTGAGATGATGGTTTAGCAAATCTTTTCCTTGCCGTTACCTGAATGATGGGAAAGAACACCTCTTTTATGAGCACTATATAATATTTCCAACCATTTTTTCTCATCTCTTTGGGACACTGCAGGGAAACACATTAGGTCATAACTCAGTACTGGAGGAAAATTCTGATGATGAACCTAGCTTGTTCAAAGCATCTTTGATATTAATCTGCCATATGCAATCACTACGTGGAAGATTGAAGACCATATTTCAGTTTTGTGTCCCAGAACATAAAACCCTATCATACACTTAATCCAAACTATTGGAGAGTTAGTCCTCTTCAGATAATAAGTGTAACAGTAGGAGTATGGACAGATTCTAGGAAATACAATTACCCAGTTTCTTAATTCATAGACTACTTGGTGTCATGATCAGTGACAAAAATTAGTGTGCATTCACCTGGACTTCTGTGAGTCAGAATTATTCATACCAGTGGAAAGAAAATGTGCTTTAATACTCTAGTAGCTTTTCATTTGGATTAAGTAACAAATATTCTAAAGAATACTTTTGGTATATATTCAACACTCCCTGTTTCTGTATGTAGAAGAAGAAAGAGGGTTGGGAGTATGCATAGGGAGATGGTTATGAGGGTGCAGTTCTTCAGAGATTGGACATAGCAGTTTATTTTTTTTAAAGATTTTATTTATTTATTTGACAGAGAGAGGCACAGCGAGAGAGGGAACACAAGCAGGGGGAGTGGGAGAGGGAGAAGCAGGCCTCCCGCCGAGCAGGGAACCCGATGCGGGGCTCGATCCCAGGACCCTGAGATCATGACCCGAACTGAAGGCAGTCGCTGAACCGACTGAGCCACCCAGGCGCCCCTGGACATAACAGTTCTTACTTTCTGTTGGTATGATGGTGTTTAGAAACAGAAGTCAAGTTTGCATATAACTTCACTCATGTTAAGTAGATTTATTCTTTTTCCAGATTTAATTCATAGGTTTTAAACACGTAAAGCATAGGTTTTCTTTACCAAGATCTTCATTTATCTCTAAGATGAATTATTTTAGCCTGTTCATCAGTCTTGTTTCATTACTCTTGACACTTTAACTTGCTTTATCAATCAGTTACCATCTGTCCACACTCCCTTCTGCCATGTGAGTAAGGCATTTTCTTTGGGGTTGGGGACTCAAGAAATAGGGTTGGATATTGGAGAGGGAGTATTTGTGTTTTTGTTTTTGTTTTTATTTTTATTCCCATGAGTAACCTAGAAATCGAATCTTTTTTTACTTGAGGTCATGTATTTTGGTTTCAATGGCTAGACTTTGATCATTACACCAAATACCATCTCACTGATAGATATTGATTATGAAGTTGATTAAAATGATTGGCTCTAATGGACCATAATCCCATGAGGAGAATGCAGACTTAGGGTTCAATTGACTCTTTCCCAGTCAGTTAGACATATATCCTGGTGTCATACTGCTGCTATATAATCCCCAGTGTACCAGACTAGTCTCAGAGAGGTTTACTGTACTTTTGCTGTGTGTGTGTGTGTGTGTGTGTGTGTGTGTGTGTCTTATAGGTAGTTTTGTTTGAATTTTACTTGAATTTTATTCATCATAAAGATGAGAGTGATCTGCATACCTTTTAATTCAGGGTTAGCTCTTTTTCCTTGATTTTCCCTGCAGACTGCCTGTCAGTGCTTCAAAAACATGCACAACTGATAGATTTCTATACAGCTGCCTGGGCAGCTGTAGTAATGAAATGTGAATGTGCTTTCACGGTATCTGAAGGCTTCTGCTTGGGATTATAAGCAGAAAGAAAGAACTGCGTTTTAAGAAGATGTTGGCATATTCTTCAAATGTTCTGAAAATGATGGGACTTAAAATAATTTATCATTCCAGGGCTGTTTTAGCTTTATTGTTCTAACAACAAGATATCCTCCCATTAAAATCCTTTGTGTGTGTGTCTTTCTCTCTCTTTAGGGCTCATTATAACAGAAGTCAGGAGATCTGGCTCCCAGAGACTGCATAGTAATAAGCACCAAAGGGTTGTTCTCGAAGAAATGAGATCCAATCCTATGTGGGTGAAACATTAGAGAAAAGAAAAAAGCCATTTCAATGTTTCCTATGCATATCATATGATTTACCATGATTTAGAAATTATTTTCTGTAATTTTAATGAGACAGGTTATGTCTCCACTGAGTAGGAGGAATATTGTAGATTATTTTTTTTTTTGCATCATATTAATCTGACCATGAAATAATTCTTTTCTAGAAAAAAGGAGTTAGAGTCTACATAAAATCAGTGTGGTCAGACTCTGTGTTTTTATTCCTTTCCTGAAACACATAGAGCAGATGATTTTATTTTATTTTTTAAATTGAAAATTAATAATTCCTGGTCATCCACAGAGAATCAGTGATAAATAATGTTTAGAGGAACAAACTCAACAGGCTGACTCTGTCTCAAGCCTAAGGCATCCCTGTATGTGGATTGCCCTGAGACCCCAGCCAGGGAACAAGCTGGAGGCCCAAATGTCACTGCTGGAAAAATACAATGTATTCCAGAGTCAGTCATTCGGGGTCCTGAGGCTGCCAAGAACACTCCGCGTCAGTTGGCATAAAGAACGTTTTGGCACGGAGGAGGTGTAAGGGAAGAGCATTCCCACCCCATCAGGAACAAAAGGAGATAGCTCTTATAGCTCTTATAAAAATATACAGATTTTAGAGACTGTAACCGGGGTGTCAAGTTAATGAAATGTTTGTTAAGAACCATAATGAGAAGCAGCAAATACTGTTTCACCTCAGTTCACTACAACCCTTTGAAGTGAACATGTACACATCTTAAAATCTTAAACTGCCACAGGAAAATTTGCCTTAAAATACAACGCAAGGGGAAACATGGTCGAAAGCACTGTTGAGAAATACAATTGTTTAATCTTTTTCCTTTACAATAAAAATCCACAGTCTCTCAGACAACATTTAACAACATTAAAAGAGAGTATTGTATTTCTGCTTGCCCCAAAATGTAATATATTTCCTCTGTATTTCTGCTTCAACCTTTTAGTCTCAAGCTTTATTCCAGGAAGGCAGTTCTGAAAACACCTGTCTTTTTGAGAGTGAAATTTTATGGAATCATGGATTTGTCCTATTTAGGAATAACAGAAATTGTTTTCCTCATTTAATATAGAGTTTTAATAATTTGTCTATTTTGGTTTATGTGAGTATATGCACCATATATAAAGGTTCCTAACCCCAAGGGAAATCTTAAGTGTGTAACTTAAAATAATGTAGTTCATGCAGGTAAATTCTATCAACAGTTATTCAAACTCAGTACCCAGGGATCCATACAATTAAAACTGTGATTTTTTTTTTTTTAACTTTTGGATAGAGTCAGCATAGATAGTGATGCTCTTGCTGAAAGATCAAAGTATTTTCCTCCACACAGACATATAGCTGAGGAAGCTCCAGAATTTTCTCTTTTTAAAAAATTTAAAAAAAAAATCTTAAAGATTTTATTTATTTATTTGACAGAGAGAGACTGAGAGCACAAGCAGGGGAAGCTGCAGGCAGAGGGAGAGGGAGAAACAGGCTCCCCCCCCTTAGCAGGGAGCCCGATGTGGAGCTAGATCCCAGGACCCAGGGATCATGACCTGAGCCGAGCGCAGATGCTTAACTGACTGAGCCACCCAGGTACACCACTCCCCCCACATTTTTTTATTCAAGTACAATTAATAGTGCTATATTAGTTTCAGGTGCACATTATAATGATTCAACAATTCTATACATTTCTCAGTGCTCGTCAAGATGAGTGTACTCTTAATCCCTTTTACCTATTTTACCCATCCCCGCACACCTCCCCTCTGGCAATCACCAGTTCTTCTCTGTATTTAAGAGTCTGTTTTTTTGTTTGTCTCTTTTTTCTGTTTGTTAGTTGCTTTTGTTTCTTAAATTCCACATAGGAGTGAAATCATTTGGTATTTGTCTTTCTCTGACCAACTTATTTTACTTAGCATTATATTCTGTAGCTCCATCCATGTTGTTGCAAAAGGTAAGATTTCATTCTTTTTTTATGGCTGAGTAATATTCCACTGTATATATATATGCCACCTCTTCTTTATCCATTCATCTATGAATGGGCACTTGGGCTGCTTCCATATCTTGACTATTGTAAATAATGCTGCAGTAAACATAGGGGTGCATATCTTTTTGGATTAGTGCTTTTGTCTTCTTTGGGTAAATACCCAGTAGTGGAATTACTGGATCATATGGTAATTATATTTTTAACTTTTTGAATAACCTCCATACTGTTTTCCACAGTGATTGTACCAATTTCCATCCCCAACAACCATGCATGAGAGTTCCTTTTTCTCCATGTCCTCACCAACACCTGTTATTTCTTGTGTTTTTGATTTTATTCATTCTGACAGGCATAATGTGATATCTCATTGTGTTTGTTTGTTTGTTTGTTTGTTTTTAAGTAGGCTCCATGCCCCAGTGTGGAGCCCAACATGGGGCTTGAACTCATGACCCTGAGATCAAGACCTAAGTTGAGATCAAGAGTCAGATGATGAACTGACTGAGCCACCCAGCTGCCCCTCACTGTGGTTTTAATTTGCATTTCCCTGATGAGTGATGTTGAGCATCTTTTCATGTGTGTGTTGGCCATCTGTATGTCTTTTTTGGAAAAATGTCTATTCAGGTCCTCTGCTCATTTTTTAATTGGATTCTCTGTTTTTGGTGTTGAGGTATATAAGGTTATCAGGAATCAAATTAGAATTGGTTCATTTGTTTCAGATCCAGTTTTGTACCAAACACTACCACACAATACCTATTTTTCTAGGCATAGAGGTTGGGAAATGTTACAAATGTTACAGAGATTATATAAAACCAGGGTCTTGTTCTTAAAGAACTGATGGTTGGAGGTATTTAGGAGTAAGATCCACATAAGAAACACATTTCAGGCTGTATTCACTGGAGTAGAACCCTGCTCAAACTGCATGTGTGAGATGGCATGATGTGTGTCTTCAGGAATTGGACATTTTTCACCCAGGATTCATTTTCATTATTTTTTAGAGTCTGATGCTGAGGGCAAGGATTCTATGTGTCATGGTTTGGGTTCCTTCAGAAGTAAACCCTGAGGATATTCCAGGGCATTTAGTTTCTTAGGAGGGATTCCAGAAAACTTATAAAAGAGCGGGAAAGAGGGACAGGGAAGGCAAGACAAACAATAAATGGCTTCATTCATTAAGCAACTCTACCTTAATCTCCTTGGGCATCTCTGGGGGACACTGAAATAGACACTTTAGAGTTAGGTCTCCCTTGCATTCTCTTGTCAGTCATTGGTTATGGGCTGCTTCTAGGGCTCATTAACATCCTTGCACTTCTGGCCTGCCCCATGCATGTGAAGAATAGGCCTTAGTAGCCAGGGAAAGCCCTCCGGTATTTGCAGGTGCTGACAGTGGGGTTTGGAAGGTGTATACAGAAATGGTGAATGTAGAAAGCATATGGGAGGACACTAACAGCACCTGCTATAAGAGGTCAAAGGTATAAGGTTCAACGATCTTAGATCAATCTCACTTTGTCAGTAGAATGAAATAATAGTTTAGACTGAGGTCAACACAGGATATGAGGCAAATGTTACAGAAAGCAGTATTTCTTTTGGAAATACATTAGAACGACATCACTTTGTACACTGGCATGCAGTTTCTCAATAGATCCAACTCCCAGGTTTATGTTAAGCATTGGAAAGAGCTATCTCTGCAGTTCAGCAGATGAAGTGGTTGGCTTGCATTTGGGGGGCAATGTTGTATGAAAAAAATACTGTCTTTAAACATTGGAATCATATTCATTCTTCGAAAGGCACATGAGACCTGACACTGAGAAAATAACATAACTCATGTTTTCACAATTAATTTAGGGCCTGTTCTCCTTGAATGGAATCCTAAGTGGAATTACCTGCACTGTTTCACTTCTCTCTCTCTTTCTCCGTGGGACTGAAGTTAAGTAAGTGCAACTTAAATATGCATAAGATGTGAGTCCTTTTATATCTAAAGACCAAACTTGATGGAGTCATAAATGGGTCCACTCTTTGGGTGTAATTGGGAGGTGTGGGATGCTTGGGACGTGGAATGGATTACAACCACCTTTCTTAGCAATCAGTTAAAGCTCTTTTAATGATTAATGCGATAAATTGAGGAACTAAACAGATATAAAGGATTAGCTACCAAAATGCAAACTGCAGACTCCGCTTTTCAAGATAAAACACTAGGAATAGGAATGTAAACAATGCTGTTTTATAGTAAAATGTGGAAGAAACTGCAGATCTTCATTCACTTCTTACTTCCTTGAACAGGGATTAGGGAAAAACAAACCAAGAGTCGAAAGGTAGGAACAGAGAAAATGAGGAGAGAAAGACAATGCAAATATACTAATCCACATGATTACACCACATTGGCCCTGTTATTTGGAAATACATTCTAAGGGGCAGTTCTCCAGGGGGGTGTACTTTTCTCCCCTAACCTCCTAATAACCCTTACTGTTCTTAACTCTGGATTTCTGTTATACCTCTTTTATCTGAGCCCCTAGCTGGATTAGAGGAATAGAATTGAGACACTGAGATGTTGGAATGTATACCCCGTAGAGTCTGAAAAGTTCATTATGCTACCACTGTGTCCCCAATTCCTAGCTCAATGCCTGACCATAGCAGGTGATCAATACACGACTATGTATGGAGAGAATACATGGTGGATGTATTAAGGTGATTTCCTAATGATACCTAGCCAAACTTCCTGATTTCCAAGTTCTAAGAGCCCCATGGGAAAGACCTTGAAACTGTCCATAGGAAATGGGATTCAGAGGTATTTGACATGGTAGAATAACAGGGGAAGAGGAAAAGCTTAATGGAAGGTAGTGGCAGGGTCATGGAAAGAAAAGTTTGCATGAGTTAAAAGGAATGTGTTGTGATGGAAAGTTAGCAACTGCGCTGAGTGAGGGAAAGAACAGTGGTTCTGCATGAGTAGGAGACGACACTTCAAGGCCTCTCTGATTTCCCGGGCCGACTTCAAGGCCTCCTTTCCCCGTGTTACTACCTTTTGTATATACTGTGTTTGCACTTTCACATGTATTACATTGTATTGTCATTATTTTTCGTAGACCTAGCTCCCCTTTCTTAGCCCTAAGTGCTCGAGATGCTGGGCGCTAGTGAGAGAGATAACAGGACCCTTTAACTGCCTTCTGGATTGTGCATAAATGCTGCCCAAGGACAAGGCATGGCACTCCTTCCTCGAACCCCTTCTGTTTTCTCATGTGCTATGCCTTTGCCCGTTACCTCTCCTCGCGATGCCTTAGATCGGCTAGTCTGCTTGGCAAACTCCTACTCATCTTTAAATCTCAGCAGACATGCTGTGTCCTCTGTGAAGCCTCTGACTAGGGGACTCTCTTCTGGTGTTCACACCCCATAGAAAGCACTCGCTGCATTGTATTGTAACACCATGCTCGTGCCTGTGTGCCCTCTGGGCTGTTAATGGGGGCCCTTTTCAGCCTCCATAGTCTCCATCATTCCTGCAGATTCTGCCATGACTCCAAGGCTTACCGAGAAAACACTGTCTAGAAAGTGCTTGAGCAGTTACCTGTGTCTTACAATAGTATGCACGAAGGAGGGAGTCCTTTCAGAACTTCAGAGCTTTGGGGCGCCTGGGCGGCTCAGTCATTAAGTGTCTGCCTTCAGCTCAGGTCATGATCCCAGGGTCCTGGGATCGAGCCCCGAGCTCCTTGCTCCGCAGGAAGCCTGCTTCTCCCTCCCCCACTCGCCCTGCTTGTGTTCCCTCTGTCGCTATGTCTCTGTCAGATAAAGATATAAAATCCTTAAAAAAATAAAAAAAAAATAAAAAAAATAAAAGAACTTCAGAGCTTTGGCCCTGGATTTAGAGTCAAGGGTACATGTGGTCTCTGAACTTGTCTTTGTTCCCTGCTCAGAAACCCCTTCTCCTGCCACTTTCAGCCCACCCCATTCTCTCTGGATATGATTTCTTGATAATTATCTTTTCTCCCCTCTTCTTCTGTCTCATCAGTGGGGGTAGGCAGAGGATGGAATCTGGTGATGTTGGGATAATTAGTTTGTTCTCAGAGATAAGTGATGGTTCTCATGTCTCTAACTCCATAGCTGTAAGTCTCTGAGGACAGGTACTGGGGTTTTTTATCTTTGTATACCTAGCTCCTAGGGATTTATTAGCTGAATAACTGGCTAAGACTACATAGTTGTTTGGAGATTTCCTTACTACCCTGAACCTTTAGAATTTGAATGTGAACCACCTCATGCTGAAGGATGATAAACCTTAGCATCAGTGTTCAGTTTCTGACCCAGCTAACATCTAGAAGTTAGGAAACATTAATTCTCTCCCTTCTCAGCCAATATTTAGATTTATGGCCAGAGAAGAAGTACTTTAGTTCCTTGAAGCATTTACCTTCATCTATAAAAATAAGAACTATGGCTTCTTATCACTTAAAATTGGAGGAATTTACTGACCTTAACCAAATGGTTATCTAGAATTAGCCATGTATTATACTTTGTATTCCTAGGATGTTTTATTCTTTTTTGAAACATGATCAGCCACCACATGTATTTGATCCTTTAGCAACGCAATGAAGAAAGTGAGGCACTTACTATAAACTCAAGTGGTAGGTTTAAAAAAAAAAGACCCAGGGAAGCCCTGTGACTTTGCATAATCTTACAGCCAGTTAATGACAGAGATATATAGGCAAAACATTCAGAACATTGCTTCAGCTCTTAATGTGTGCCAGGCTTTGTTCTATGTATGATACATGCATTAACTTATTATCATCTTTATGACAACCCTCAGAAGTAGGATAGTGGGCTGAAATTTTGTCCTAATTCTTAACTCCTCCCTGTCTGGTTCTTCACATCTCTGCCATGGTTTCACTGTGGTAGAAGCCATATGCTTTCACTCCTTGGCTTGGCCATGTAACTTACTCTGCCCAATTATATGTGGGCCAGCTTGATATGGACCTTACAAGGTCTTATGTGTTCCTCCTCTTCCTCCTGCATCTCTGTCATTGCCATAAGAGAAACCTGCCCAGCAAGGAGGAAGGATGTGCCATGCACAGCTGCCCCAACTGATGCATAGACTTACAGTAAAAAGCAGAGCTGCCGCAGTTGTTGCGATGAGAGGTAGAGAACCACTTCTACCCCCAAGCCAAGCCCAGCATAGATCACCTAGACCCCGGCCTATTGGAAGATCTGTAAGAATGATTTTTCTTTAAGCTACTGAGTTTAAGAGTGGTTCCTTAGGTAGCATTATTGTGGCAATGGGTTGCTGACATACATAGGTGATATTATTTGTTATTCCTGTTTTATGGATAAGGAAATCGAGGCACAGAAAGGCTAGGTAATTTGCTAAGTGTTGCTCACTAAGCAGAGGATCTAGAATTCAAAGTGAGGCAGTCTGTCTCATAGCCAAAGTTCTCTAATCCCACACACCACCTCTCTAATATTCTAATGGGAGTAATTCTCAAAGGATATTTAATTATTTGGGAATTCTGTTTTGAAAAGGAAAGCAGAAAGTCAGTGTGGTTTAAAAAAATCTTCAAGGATTTTGAAGTTAGACATTCCCAGGTTCAAATGTCAGCTCTGCCACTGACTAGCTATGTAGCTTTGTGTAAATTATCTGATGACTCTGAATTTTAGTTTCTTCAGAAAAGTAATAGTAGGGAGTATTCATCACTTAATCAGTCCCATTCACTGAGCACCTCTTCTGTACTAGCTACTGTTCTAGGTACTTACAATACTGAAATGAGTAATACTCAAATAGCTACAGTCTAGAAGCAAAAACAGACAGTAGGCAGCAAGACAAAGGAGATGGTAACATTGTGGCTCAGGACAGATCAGGAGCAGATAATGGGCTCCTAACCTTGTGTATTTGTCAGGATTCTCCAGGGAAACAGAACCAATGGAATATATATTACCCTATTTATTACACGATTATAAGGAATTGACTCATATGATTATGGAAGGTGAGAAGTGCAATATCTGCAGTCAGTAAGCTGGAGGCCCCCAAAAGCTAATGGTATAGTCTGAGGTCAAAGGCGTGAGAAGCCAGAGAGCCAACAGAGTAAGTTGGACTCTGAGTCCCAGTCTGAAGGCAGCATAACATAGATGTCCCAGCTCAAAAACAGACAGAGAGAGTGCATTCTCCCTTACTCAGCCTTTTTATTGTATTCATGCCTTCAACAGATTGGATGAGGCCCACCCATATTTGAGAGGGCAATCTGCTTAATCAGACTCCTGATGCAAATGCCCTCAGATGCACTCAGTATAATGTTTAGCCCAAATATCTGGGCATCCCTTGGCCCAGTCAAGTTGACACATGAAATTAACCAACAAATGCTGATTTTGGAGGTGATCAAAGAAGGCTTCCCAGAAGAGGTGACACTTAATACTGAGTCTTATATAAGAGTATATGTGTAAAACATTAGCCTAACATATATTAGATGCTCATTAAATTCTAGTTTTCTTTCTCTTTCAAAGGTCATAATAACAAATATGCCTTTCTTGGCCTACCAAGAACTTTTCAGGCCATAAGGCATAGGGGATTTTTTTCTCCTTATGTGCTGAACTAAAGAAATGCTGATTCTCTTGCTGATGATGAGGGTCATGGGCCTGGTTCATTTGTAATTGCACAACATAATTCTACCCCCAAATAGAATGCTTTCTGATGGTGTTTTAAAATCTCCAATTGCTTTTTACTTATGAGGTGAATTTACAGTGAGTTATGGTACAAGGTAATTTAACCTGACAAGACACACCATACTAAACATTCACAGACACAGTTTTGTTTCTCCCTCGAGAAGAAGCTGTTAGAGTAGAGTGGTAATCGCTGTAACAGGATCAGCATGGGGGAGATTGATCACACCTAGGAAAGTGACCTCTTGGAGTTTCTTTGCAAAAGGCACACCTTTCCTGTTGATTGATTACACATCAGGGTGACCATCCCTGGATGGGAAAACCCAGTGTGGTCCTTACCTTCTGCTGGCACAGGCACTTTTTTTTTGTTAGGGTTCATGAAAGATTGATGTGCGGCAGCTGTGGTGTAGGGTCCCAAGTATTCATGCCATGAAAATCCAGTTAGTTTTGAAAAGAGAGAAAAGGATTTATTACCCATGAATATAAATACAATAAGCTCAATTCAAAATGGTGATTCAATTTGAATAAACCCACGGAGGGCAGTTCTCTTCAGAATTGCAGAGAAGGGGACTGAGACGTAGTCATAGAAGAAGGGGCCACTACCCTCTACATCCTGTCCCCAACATGCCTCAGGGCTTCTGGTGTATTGATTAGTTTTCACTTCTCAATTTTTATTCCGGATCATTACTCTTTCACTTTCATACAACAGCTGTTCATTAAGGCTCTCTCCATCCTCCAGCCCAAATTGTAAGCATCATCACCTGATTAACAGTTACTTCCCCTTGTTCCTTGAAGAAATTGACACTGGCTTTATAGTCTTTTTCTTCACCACATTTCTCTCCACCTTCCGAGTAACTTCAATACCCACAAAGATAGTACATACGTTCCAGTCTCTCTCAACTTCAGGGAAATTTACCTTTATGAACTCACTCCCTAGAGCATGTCAGCACCTGCTGTCATTCACTGCCTCAATTCTGAAATATTAATTTAAAACATTCTAATCTCTGACCACATCTTTCTCTCTTTTCTTATTTTTGTCTCTTCCTCTATTACCGTCACTAGGTCTGTCCAAGTTCCTAGGACTGCTAATCCCTTAATCCTTTTACTTTTCCTCTGTCATCTCCCTCTCATTGTCACTTCGTATCCAGCTTAAATCCTATTGTCTATTACTTCAAATATTTTTTTGGGGGGAGAAGGAGGGCTGTTATCTCAAATTCCTTGTCCTGTTTTCTTATGTCTCAGCCATCTGGAAAATCTTCAACTTTCGATCAATCTGATTTTTTCCCCCTTTTCCTTATCCAGGATGCTGAACATTACAAAACAAAGATATTAATCACACAATTCTGAAAGTGAATGCCATTTAAGTGCTATTCATGCCAATTAATTTCCCGATCTCCAACCTCAAATGGATCAATACCACCTAAAATTTCTTCTATGGATCCCTCTTAACTTTTTGTCCTACTCTGAACACCAACTTTGCAAAACGTTTCCACTCTTTTCAGACATCCATACTTCTTCTCTCTTCCTTTCAGCAGATGACTGTGTCTCTGGCTTCATCTAAAAAAAGAGAGAGAGAGAGAGAGAGACTCATTAGATTGAAACTATTTCAAAGTTCTGCCACCTTACCTACAAACTTACTGCATTCAACTACTTCTTCCTTGTTCTTTTTTTTTTTTTTTAAACTATTTTTTTTTTTAAAGATTTTATTTATTTATTTGAGAGAGAGAATGAGATAGAGAGAGCATGAGAGGGGGGAGGGTCAGAGGGAGAAGCAGACTCCCTGCTGAGCAGGGAGCCTGATGCGGGACTCGATCCCGGGACTCCAGGATCATGACCTGGGCCGAAGGCAGTCGCTTAACCAACTGAGCCACCCAGGCGCCCTCTTCCTTGTTCTTTTATCTTTCAGCGGGAGTAGAAATGGAAATCCTGTTTTAAAGCCAGTCCTATTGAAGGGATCTTGGCTCCTTCCGCAGTTTGGCTATTGTGGGCATTGCTGCTATGAACATTGGGGTGCACGTGCCCCTTCTTTTCACTACGTCTGTATCTTTGGGGTAAATACCTAGTGGTGCAATTGCTGGGTCATAGGGTAGCTCTATTTTCAACTTTTTGAGGAACCTCCATACTGTTTTCCAGAGTGGCTGCACCAGCTTGCATTCCCACCAATAGTGTAAGAGGATTCCCCTTTCTCCACATCCTCGCCAACATTTGTTGTTTCCTGTTTTGTTAATTTTTGCCATTCTAACTGGTGTAAGGTGGTATCTCATTGTGGTTTTGATTTGTATTTCCCTGATGACTAGTGATGTTGAGCATTTTTTCATGTGTCTGTTAGCCATTTGTATGTCTTTTTTGGAGAAGTGTCTATTCATGATCATAGCAGTAATGTCCACAATAGCCAAACTGTGGAAGGAGCCAAGATGCCCTTCAACAGATGAATAGATAAAGAAGATGTGGTACATATGGGGCACCTGGGTGGCTCAGTCGTTAAGTGTCTGCCTTTGGCTCAGATCATGATCCCGGGGTCCTGGGATCAAGCCCTGCATAGGGCTCCCTGCTCCACGGGAAGCCTGCTTCTCCTTCTCCCACTCCCCCTGCTTGTGTTCCCTCTCTTGCTGTGTCTCTCTCTGTCAAATAAATAAATAAAATCTTAAAAATAAAAAGGAGATGTGGAACATATACACAATGGAATATTATTCAGCCATCAGAAACGATGAGTACCCACCATTTGCATCGACATGGATGGAATTGGGAGGGGATTATGTTAAGTGAAGTAAGTCAAGCAGAGATAGACAATTATCATATGGTTTCACTCATATGTGGAACATAAGCAATAGCATGGAGGACCATAGGGGAAGGGAGGGAAATCCAAAGGGGGAGAAATCAGAGAGGGAGATGAACCATGAGAGACTATGGACCCCAAGAAACAATCTACGGGTTTCGGAGGGGAGGAGGGTGGAGGGGAGGGGGTAACAGGGTGATGAGTATTGAGGAGGGCATGTGGTGTGATGAGCACTGGGTGTTATACTTAACTAATGAATCACTGAACACTACATCAAAAACTAATTATGTACTATACAGTGGCTAACTGAACATAATAAAAAAAATAAATTAAAAAAAAAGCCAGTCCTGCATGATTCCATACCCCTTCCCTCTCATCATTGTTTTCTTATCCAATACATCCAATCTCTTTTTTTTAATTTAAATTCAATTAATTAACATATAATGTATTATTAATTTCAGAGGTAGAGTTCAGTGATTCATCACTCTTATAAAACACCCAGTGCTCATTACATCATGTGCCCTCCCCAATGTCCATCCCCAAGTTTATCCCATCCCCCCACCCCCTCCAGCAACCCTCAGTTTGTTTCCTATGATTATGAGTCTCTTATGGTTTGTCCCCCTCTCTGATTTCATCTTGTTTTATTTTTCCAATTTCTTATAATAGAAACTTCATTCTCTAATTTATCATTCTTTCTCGTTTTCCACATTAGACAATCACTAGGACCTGTCAAAACTACCTCCAAAATATTTCTCAAATTCATTTCTTTTTCTTCATCTTACTGCCACTGGGTTGTTGCAATAGTCTTTTTATAACCAGCCATTTGGCCTCCAGTTGTACCTCAATCCAATCTGTTCTTTGTATTTCAGCCAGAGTAATTTTTCCAAATGCCAACATGACTTCCCAGTTTAAAATCTTTTCGTGCTCCACATTGCCTTTAAAATAAAAGTTCAGAGTCTGTAAGTAGCTTGTAAGTTTTCCATTATCTTGTAAGCTTACCTCTCTTGCTTTATTTCTCACCAATGCCTACCACCTCACCTTGAAAACTAAGGTGTGAGTCAATTGAATTGCCACAAATTTGTCACACCTGTTCTTACTTCATGGTCATTGCACTTGCTATAGCTTTTACCTTTTTTAAAATCTGTTCTTTACTCCACTTCAGGTTTTAATTTAGTTCCTCCTCTATGAACTTTTAACTGGACCCTCCCTTCAAGACCCGGTGAGATATCCCTTTTATGTTTTTCCATTGCACCGTGTATTTCCACCATTTTAATTCTTACCACGCTGTATCACCATGTTTGTTTCTATGCTCTACCACACTAGACGATGAGTCTGTAAAGGACAGGAGTTGTCTTTTCCCCTGGGTTATCCTTAGAGGGCTTGGTGCAAACTAGAGGTTCAATAAATACTTGTTGACAGAAAAAATTTCAGTAGCATAGTGACAATTGCTATGGTATTTCTCTGTACTGATTGTAGACAGGCATAGATGGTTGGAACCACCGGTAGGCAGGTAGTTCACTTAAAGAAATAAAGAGGAAATGTGGGCAGCTCATTTACCATAACATGGCAGAGAATCAAGAAACATGGCATGAAAGACAATTGGTATTCACTGAACAGAACATGAAAGCTATGCCTTGTCCATGTCCACACCTTGACTAGCCCTTCTTCCGTTGTGGTAAAAAAAAAAACCCCAAAAGTGGGAGATTGGATGGATTTTTTTCAAGGGCATATTTTTTCCTTCTGAAAAAAAAAAAAAATGAAGCAAAGCAGCCTGACCAAGAGGGAATTATTACTGTATGGGAACCCCTTTCTTAGTTTCCTGAGACTCCCAGGGTAAGGTAAAGAAAAATGGACCAGTATGGCTCATAGAATCCTAGGGAACTTTATTGTGTTTATAACACACCAGGATCATAAAAACAAGCAACATTACAAAATAAATTTAGCCCAATTTGAAGGCAAACAATTTTTTTCCATAACATATTTCAATGATTTACTTAAACAGGAAAAAATGCAAAAGTAAACAGTGATAACTAAATATAAAAGTACAGATAGGACAGTTATGGGAGTATTTAGTGACAGAGAAAGAGAGAGAGGAGGAGTAATATGATATGTTTTCTATATAGCACAGATTCTTATTATCGGAATTCAATTGTGCCAGGCATTAAATCATGCCAGTCTAAGAACTGCAAATCACAGACTCTAATTACTTGGCAGGTTTTGGATCTGACCTTCAATTTCGGCACTGTATGAGTATGCTTGGACTGTCATAACATATATACACATATATACGTATACATATACCACGGATTGCATGTCTTAAACAACAGAAATTTATTTTCTCAAAGTTCTGAAAGCTGGAAAATTCAAGATCAAGTCTCTGGAAGGGTTTGGTTTCTGGGGAGAGCTCTTTTTCTGGCTTGCAGATGGCAGCGTTTGTCCTCACATGGACTTTGCTTGGAATGCTCCGAGAAAGAGAGAGAGAGAAAGAAGAGAGAAATCTCTCTTTCTTTCTCTTTTCCTATAAGGCCACCAGTTCTATTGGGTTAGAGTCTCACTCTTATGACCTCATTTAACTTTATCTCCTAAAGACACTGTCTCCAAATACAGTCACATTGGGAGTTAGGGCTGCAACATATGAATTTTGGGGGGACAGACTTTAGTCCATAGCAGGACCTACGAAAGACGAAGATATTACTAGAACTTAAGAATAAATGTACAGCCTGTTACAACAACAAGGCTGTGAATGAAGAGGGAACTTATATAAACAGACTGATTTTGTTACTGAGTGGTTGAAATTAGAATCCCAAATCCAACTGAACCAAATTTAAAAAAAGCAATATATAACTGGTGAAACAAAAGAAGGTAAATCGTGTGATGAACATAGAGATGTGCCGTCCATTCCTCTTTCAAGGAAGGGCTTGTGGTCAAGCTGCTGGGAATGCTTTTTGCAGGCAAACTCCAGGGGTCGGCCCCCTGCAGGTACCCCTTCAGCTGT
The DNA here is from genome assembly GCF_964656455.1 of Halichoerus grypus. Classification (NCBI taxonomy): domain Eukaryota; kingdom Metazoa; phylum Chordata; class Mammalia; order Carnivora; family Phocidae; genus Halichoerus; species Halichoerus grypus. The sequence goes on along the minus strand of NC_135716.1, from coordinate 130,258,108 downwards.
AGGGAGCTGCAGGCCCCAGGTTACACGTTTCCCAGAGCAGCCAATATCCAAAGACTGATGGGGGTAAGGATTGTAAGAGATTGCCATTTCAACAGAGCATGTGACAGCTCTCATGAGTTCCATTTTAGCTCCAGAGTTCCCAGTGGGGTTGGCTGAAGCTATTTTCAGACACACAGCCTGGCTTCCTTCTCCTCTGTTCTATGGATGTTAATCCATGGCATACCCTAATAAACATCCTGTGCTCTGTACCTCATCTCAGAATCTGCTTCCTGAAAAACTTAACCTGCAACAGGTTGTGATCCTGTTTCATCTGACTCATCTTTTAAAATCTTTATACAGCATGATCGAAAGCAAAAGAATGAGACAGCTTTATGTACATTGACAACTAACTTTACAGCCTGATTCATTTGACCATCACTGTTTCCAAGGATTTATATTGTTCGTTTATTTTTTTCTGTACAAATGTGTGTATATAATTTTTTGTAAAATTGGATCATTTTTTATATATATCCATTTGTATGTGTATGTGTGTGTGTGTGTGTGTAAACACACACATATATACATTTGTTTGTATGTTTTTTGACTAAATCATGGTCTTTTTTCCATGTCAGTACATGCTTACACAATACATAGACAGTTTCAATTTGTCCCCTAAAACTTTTTTTTTTTTTTTTTTTTTTTAAAGATTTTATTTATTTATTTGAGAGAGAGAATGAGATAGAGATAGAGAGCATGAGACGGGGGAGGGTCAGAGGGAGAAGCAGACTCCCTGCCGAGCAGGGAGCCCGATGCGGGACTCGATCCTGGGACTCCAGGATCATGACCTGAGCCGAAGGCAGTCGCTTAACCAACTGAGCCACCCAGGCGCCCCTAAAACTTTTTAACTTAATAAATTTCAACTCTTGGGTGCCTGGGTGGCTCAGTCGGTGAAGCCTCTGACTCTTGATTTCAGCTCAAGTCATGATTCTTAGGGTCATGAGATCAAGCCCTGAGTCAGGCTCCACACTCTTCTCTCTCTCTCCCTCCCTCGGCCCTTCCCCCCGACTCACGCGTTCTCTCTCTAAAATAAATAAATAAATCTTTTTAAAAAATTTCAGCTCTTCAGAAAACTTGTGAGAATACACTTTACCTAGGTTAATCAATTATAAATAGTTTGCCATTTTTCTCTGTTTACATACGTATATATGTGCATATATACATATATATGTGTGTATATGTGTATATATATATATTCTCTAGTTTACTTTTTGTAAGAATATAGTATGTAATACACATAACATACAAAATATGTGTTAACTGTTTATGTTCTCAGTAAGGCTTCCAGTCAACAGTAGGCTATTAGTAGTTCAGTTTTGGGGGAGTCAAAAGTTATACATAGATTTCCAAATGCATGGGGTGGGGGCTGAGGGTCAGTGCCCCTAACCCCAGTGTTGTTCAAGGGTCAACTGTATATATTTTTAACTCAGTTATTTGAAAGCCAGTTGCAGATCTCCATATAGTTCACCCTAACATACTTTACCATGTATTTCCCAAGTATAAGAATTTTCACTTAATTCAAAAAAGCACAACATAATTATCATACTCCAAATATTTAATATTGTTATGGTATGCCTAATGTGTAATCCACCTTCAAATTTCTTCAAGTGTCTCAAAATATCCTTTTTTTCTTTGAGATCTGGTCAAAAATACACTGAATTTAGTTGCATGTCTCTTTAGTATTCTTTAATTATTTCCTCTGCCTCCCTCCCCCACTTTTTTTTTAAATTGGTCTTTTATGACATTACCATTTTTGAAGTGTACAGGCCAGTTGTTCTGTAGAATAATCTTCAATTTAGATTTGCCTGAATGTCTCTTCACACTTAGTTAATATTACATAGATGGTGTATCCTTCAAGGTATACTATGTAAGGTGTTATATTGGGTCAGTTTGTCCCATTGATGATATTAATATCCATCAGATTTCTTCATTGCAAAGGCCCTTTTTGAAGAAGCAAATTTTTTTTTTTTTTTTTTTAATTTTTTTTTTTTTTTTTTAAAGATTTTATTTGACAGAGACACAGTGAGAGAGGAAACACAAGCAGGGGGAGCGGGAGAGGGACCCCGGGATCATGACCTGAGCCGAAGGCAGACGCTTAACGACTGAGCCACCCAGGCGCCCCTGAAGAAGCAAATTTTAATAGAGATTTATATAGACGAAAACTCCTTACCCAGCTGAACAATTTCTTTATCTTTTACACTTCAGCTTATTTCCCCACACCATACTAATCCACATCCCATGACAAATGATAGGGACATTATCAAAATATCTGGGGAAAGTACACTTGTAAATGTGACATTCATTCTCAACCTCGAAATGTTTTTGTCCTTAGAAGTACCATCTAGTAATTTTATCTTCTTATTGTGACCTTTTGTCATTTTATGGCAGTGTCTACCAAAAAATATTTGGGAAATTTCTCTCATGGATCAGAGCATTCTTACCCTCTTGTCATCTTTAATATTGCTAGTATCTGTAAGTGTCCTCCTCAATGTCTAGTAAAGCAAAAATATATCAGATGAACAGCAACATTACATAAAACCTATGTATCATATGGGGGAAGAGCGGAGATGGAAATGAACCTTAAAAGCAATGCAAATTATCACCAGACAGCCCCCTCCAAAGTTAGAAGAATGAAGGATATTGGAGCCCATATTGATAAGGGGGAAAAAAAAAGGTGGGGCACAAATGTAAGCAAATTGACTGCAAATTTCTATGAATAGCTCACTGGTTCCTCCCTTTTATCACTGTTTGATCCTGCACAAGTTACTTAACTAACCTCCTTAAACCTCATTGTCCTCATCTATTAAATGGGGATAAAAACACCCACAATGAATAATTTTTGTAAGCGTTACAAATACTGGATGCTCAATTCCTAACTTCCAGCAAGTATCATACAAATGATATCTATTGTTATAACCACTACTTTTTATGGTGCTTTGCAGTGGACATACAATAGTCACATTAGACATTTGATTCGATTCTTCCAACCTCCCCCACCCCCGCCTCCGCACCCATTTTACAGATAAGAAGTGGAGGGTCAGCAAGATTAGCATAATTAGCAACTTGTCAAGTCAGATGTTGACAAAACATTAAAAGCTGGGACCCAACCCAAGTCTTGATTTTTAACTAGTATTCCTTTCACTAAACCATGTTAAACTAAGAGTGAAGCAATAGTGCCATCTTCCTACAAGAAGAAAACATTTCTTTTTAATGTCTCTAAAATAGGTGAATAAATAGCAGTCCCATAGTTTATGCAATGCTAATATTAATGAGAGGAAAAATGTCAACTCCAAATCATAGAATATAAACCATTAAACAGAATTGCAAGAAACAATGTTTCTTAGAAACAAAACAATTATCTCAACATTTCCTCAGAAGATATCATCCCTAAATATGTGTGTGAAGACCAAACCACTGTTTGTCTTTTTTAAGAGCTACAAGATGAGTTTTAGGAACATGATCATTAGATGTTCTAGCACTGTTTGGCAGGAATTCATGCTTGTTATAGAATAAATTATTCTTTCTGATTGGCTTTGTGGGAGCTTGTTTATACTCAGATGAATTAATTAATTATGCAAACAATCAATTATACAACTATTTTAATATGTAAACTATGTGCTGGTCTGTGCCTATGTAAGATGGCTTATGTCTACACTGTTTTCTAATCTATTGAAGGTGGGTAAATAAATATATATGTAAGTAAATCAAGGAAATATTTATTGAGCTCCTACTATATATCTTGTACTGTGTGAGGCCCCAGAGATTAACAGCAACAACAAAAGACATGGTTATTGCCCTCAAAGAGATTACAGTTAGCTGGAGGTAAAAAAATGAATAGACAATGAAAATATATCATGTACATAAAAGAAGTTCGGTGAAAGCTAGTCTGTGACACAGGTCACAAAAATAACAAAAACGCATCATTTCAGGATTCCAGAGAAAGAATTGGGGCCCTACTTCTTTTTCGGCAAAGAGCTGAAGGGAGTCGGTGAGATTGTGCACCTTCAGAAGAGCTTGCTGGTTCTCTGCATCAACCGCTGGGCTGAGTCATGGCCCTTTGGGTACTTCCCTGCCTGTAATCATGTCTCCAAAAGTTGGAGTTGGTTTCTTGTAGAGTCATCAGAAATAGCTTCTATTCATATCCAAGACTCTTGCTTTTAGCTTAGGGACTCGTCCTTCCATATGACTTTTGAAAGCATTCTGTCAAATTGCATGCCATTAGCATAGTTGGGTGGACTGATTTTTTTTTTTTTGCATTAAGTATTTGGTCTCTGTTTGGTTGCTTTTGTCATAGAATAAAAGTAGAGTAGGGGTGAAAGTGTTCAGAGCAAGTTAGGCTGATGATCAAAGGCCATCAAGATGTGTTCTGATACCCAGAAAAAGGTGGTACCTTCAGTATGACTTTTTTCCCTGATCATCTGTTTTATTAAACAGTCGGAATCATAGGAGTCCTACATCACAGCTCTTTATGGATTATTAAGCATTTTCCTGCATTACCTCGTCATACAACAAGCCTGCAAAATAGGATGGGCAGCCTTTTGTCCTTCTCTGACAGATGGGAAAGCTGAGAGACAGCATGTTTATTTAGTTTGTTCAATATCACATGTAGAGTAAAGACCAAGCTGAGAGTACAACCCAGTTATTTCAGGCTCCAAAATCTTTGCTGTTTTCGCTGCAGCACACCAGCTTCATGAAGTGCTATCTCAAACCCTCTAGTGCCTTGTTTGCTGCTTTTCTTGTCTTCCACCTCTCCGCTCCTTCTCTTTATCCCTTCTCTTCCTGCCCCACCTTTCCCTTCCTCACTCCACTCTCCATTTCGAATTCTTTGCCTTCTCTTCCCTTTCCTTTCATTCCTCTTCTCCCTCTTTTTCTCCTTCTGCTTGAAATTTACCGCTAGACTGACACTGGCAGCTGAGGGAGCATCAAACTGATCAAACTGTGCACCGCCCCCCCAACTTTAATGGTTTGGATCAGCAGGGCCCTTGATCCGAAAGAAGTATATCGAAAAGGTCATATTCATTGTAAAATCATAAACCAGGATATGTAGAATACCTTGGTTGGAACGGAAATTCGATTATTTCTGGTTCTTCCACTGGGCTGTTGGTTTTTCCTTAGGCCTAATATTCAAACTATGAAGGGCAAGGGGCTGGCAGCCAAGGCAGCAAGGAACACCTTCATTGAGAAAGAGCAGAGGAGAAGAGATACCGTTCTTTATAAATTGACAGTGCTTGCAAACAGTTCCCAATGTTATTTTCTGTCTGCTCCTGCCCATTTCTGGGAGAATCAGCTCAAAACAAGGCCAACTGGGAACATCTGTGTATGAAGCATAACAAAAATTCCGTGTGTCACGTATGTGACACAGATGATGTAAGAATGACTTTATTGTCGGTGCCCTATAATTACAGTCTTGGAAGAAGAGCTAAGAAGCAAGAAACTGAACAGAAAAGTCATTCTAAGCACAATATTCCCATTCTTCTTTTCTACACATGAAATAACGAACCTTCCACTTCTCCTGCTTATTTTGTTTCTGCCTTTTTAAAATAAAGCACTTGTTGAGATTTCTATTTGAAATTATTTTTGGAAATAACTGGAGCATGCAATCACTTGAGTAACATGCAGAACGTTTAGTCCCCTTGTCTCCAGAGTTCCAGAATTGCCCCTTTTGGAATTTGCAACTCATCTACCCATCTGTGCATTTGGTCCCCAGAGATCAATGCAAAACCAAAAGAGATGAAAGTCTTTAGGAATCTTTAGACCTTTGAACATTAAAACCACTGGATCTGGAGTCAAGAAAATTCTGAATTCTGGGTCTAAGATCTGCCTTTAATACTCTGTGACCTTGGAAAAAACACTTGATTTCTCTGCAATTTCTTTATCTGCAAAATGAAGAGACGAGACTAGGACAACAGCCTATGATTTTAAGATACCATAAGAATAATCTGTTTCCAAAGCTCTAAAATGTGGTAGGCCACTTGGGTAGACTGAAATCACTTTCTGGTTTATCTTTCATTGACTTCTACAATAACATTATAGAACAGATGTTTTTGATGTTTAATGAATGATTGATATAAGTTGCCATAATAATATTGCTTTACTGTTTTCATCCTGGTTCATTAACCGTCATTAAAGATACCACGTGACTTGTATTTTGCATGTGCTGTAATGTAATCATCCAGAAGCAGTATTCTTTCCCCCACCAAAAGATCCCCAAGTCTACCATTTGAATCAATGGAGGTGTGAAATTCATTTTCAGATCATCTCTTTAGGAGATCACAAGGTCATTGGCTTTCATCAAGAACATGGATGAGGAAAACAAGATACTGGAATAGAGCAAGAAAGAGAGAAGCCAATTCCCACTGCTCCCTGAAGTTTAAATAGTTCCCCTGTGGTTTCAAGTTCAGTTCTGTTCTGCTTTTAATTTAAAACCATTCTCTACCAGGCAACTGATTTTTGCTAGTCTCTTGGGTGATTCTCTAAGACAGATTTCACTGTATTCTACCCTTGTGTGTGCACTTAGCTCCCATTAGCAGTAATGGGTGTTATGCATGTATAGCTCCCATTAACAATAATGGAAATTATACGTGTGCATCCATAGGAAAGTATGCTCCCCAATGTTGGAATTTTTTCAGGAGGAAAAGTACTCCTTCTGCAGCATTTGGCTTTTGCTTTAGGCTCTCTATTGTGGTGACGATTTGTGCTGCAGAGAATGAACACTGTGTGAAAGACTGCCAGCCTCCCTGTGTGCAGTCTGTACGGTATTTTTAAAAATCTTGGTTTATAATTTTTTTTTGCGTGACTAAAACAACAGTCAGGCAAAACTTGTTAGAGAAGTAAAACAGCTCCAGATCATTTAATAAAAGGTCAGGGATGGGGCTAAGTAAGTCCCTTAAAGCCAGGAATTCTGGTAGGTGATGGTACCTGTTTGAGGGTGGCAAACATGGATTTGAACAGATGGAGAAAATAATTCTTCAAAAATAACTGAATGCTATTTATGCAGACCACAACAACCTTCTTCCAGATGAATGTGATTTAACCCAAAGAGACCATTTCTATCATAATACAGTGATGAAAAATGGTAGGCCAAAGGTAATGTTACAAGGGATTGTGAATCGTCAGCATATTAATTTTGGAACAAATCCTGCAAAGATAAGATATTTAACTTTAATATGAAGTCAAGAATATGATTCATGTGTGCAGTGGCAGAATGCACTTAATATTTAAAATGTTTTTGGATTGTCAGAATGATGATCAAAGTATTCATCTCTTCTGAGAGTGCCTTTTGCTGAATGTCCAGTACTATTGTTCATCCATGATGGAAACCAGTCTGTGTCTAGACTTGGATCTCCCCAGTACTGCTTAGAGACCTGTGAAGTCAGATCATGTGTAAGGCTTGGACTTTGATAGGAAGAAGGAGGCATATAGAAGGCCTTGGAGTGTTTAGGAGCACAAACATTGTGAGAGATACACCTAAGTCCAAATGATGACTCCATCCCTTGGGAATGTATTTTACTTCTCTGAGTCCAAGTTTCCTCATTTGTAAAGTGAAGATCATAATTCTCATCTTCCAGTTGTTGTGCAAATAAATGAGGTCTAACATTGCATTAGCTTAACTATTATTAACCTATCTAGGGAGATAAAATTTGACAATATTAGAAACATTTCTCTAGGGCGCCTGGGTGGCTCAGATGGTTAAACGTCTGCCTTCGGCTCAGGTCATGATCTCAGGGTCCTGGGATCGAGTCCCACATCGGGCTCCCTGCTCCGCGGGAAGCCTGCTTCTCCCTCTGCCTTTCTGTCTCGCTCTGTCTCTCACGAATAAATAAATAAAATCTTTAAAAAAAAAAAAAAAGAAAGAAACATTCCTCTAGACAGATAATGTTGACTAACTTCTAATTATCTCTAACCTCTTGCATATTTTAAACATATATTTTATTTTTTCATTATTTAACCATAAACATGCTTGTCATAGCCTATGCTTCTAATTTTAGGGAAAAGATAAACATAACAATATTCTTAGGAAAATAATCCCAAACACACAAGCTGACACTTACTTTATTTTATTTATTTTTATTTTATTATTTTGGGTGGGGGGGAGGAAGAAGAAGAGAGAGAATCCCAAGTGGGCTCCATGCTGTGCCATCTCACAACCCCAAGATCATGACCTGAGGCAAGATCAAGAGTTGGACACTTAACTGACTGAGGCACCCAGGCACCCTGAACACTTCCTTTATTTTTTAAAAAAAATTTTTAAAGATTTATTTATTTGAGGGGGGGGAAGAGTCGGGGCAGGGGCAAAGGGAAAGAGAGAATCTCCAACAGACTCCCCGCTGAGCATGGAGTTGGAGACAGGGCTCGATCTCAGGACCCATGAGATCCTGATCTGAGCAGAAGTCAAGAGTCAGACGCTTGACCGCTTAATCAACTGAGCCACCCAGGCGTCCCTCCTTTATTTTTAATACTAACCAAAGTTTAAAAATTATAAGCTCTAAATTTTTAAAGAATTTACAGCTACATAGAAACTTAAATTTCTTTTTTGAGGATGGTGAGGACTTATGTTTTCTTTCCCTTGTTGACTCGTCACTGTGATATTGAACGTGCAAGAAATTTGTAAACAATGAAGTTCTTTGCAATGTCTATACATAATTCTATTATTGTCTTAAAAATATTGAAGTATTGTGTAAGAACTTACCCTTTCACATAGTAGATTCACTGGTCATTTAGCACGTTACATTGGAAGGAGAAAGAGACTATGTGTGTGACCACAGGCATGATACTTCATCTCTATAAACAGCAGTTTGTTCATCTGCAAAGTGAAAATAGCTGTGTTTACTTCATCAGGTTGTTTTGAGGAGTATATAATATAACATATATATAAAGGACCTTCTGTGGTGCTTAATTATTGTTTCTCTAAGCAAGCTCTTGAGAATGAAGAGAGCAGCCTGAGGACGGTACCACAGTTGTGGGCTGTGTATAGGGATGGGAAGTGTAAGTACTCATGTGAATGAGAGAGGTTTTAGAAGGTGATAAAGGATATGTATTTTACTGAGTACTCAGGTTTACCCAAGGCCAGCATAGCCAGCGGCAATGAGGACATACCTGAAGTCTCTTCAGAGTCGTCTGCCCTAATGCCGAGAGGGCAAACCTTGTCTCCAAGAGATACTAGCGCAAAAATTCCCTCTGCTTTGTCCTAGAATGGATGTGAATTACAGCCTTATCATGGACAAGGACAGCTTTGTATAATTCCTAATTTTTTGGAAGGATTCATTTTTTTCTACCAGGCAAACTGCATTTATTAAGTAATGATTGGAGCCCCCGTTTTTATGACATGTATATCTGTCAATCAGGATTTATGATTAAGTCTAGGTAGTCGGTGCTTCCACAGAGTTAATATAACCTGTATTAAAAGTTAAAAAAAAAAATAGCCTCTGGAGTCTTCTCTTAGTATATATTCAACTTACCATTTTATTTTTTTTCCAAAACACTGAATATAGCTGTGGACCGCTAAGGATCTGTAAACTTGGGCTTGTTACTATTGCTTACACATCACTGCATAGAAGGTCTGCGCTCTTAACTACAGAGATCACACTGATGGTCACCAAAGTGGGGTGAGCAGGGGATTGGATTCAATGGGTGCCGGGGATTAAGGAGGGCACTTGCTGTGATGAGCAGCGGGTGATGTATGGACGTGTTGGATCACTACAGTGTACACCTGACACTCATATTACACTGTATGTTAACTAGCTGGAATTTAAATAAAAACTAAAAAAAAAAAAATAGATCTGTGCATGCTGATTTGCTCAGGTTGGGACAGAGCCACAGGGTGACTGGTAATTGCTACCCCCAATACTCTTTATATCCTTATCATATTTTATTTTTCTTTTATAGAACTTATTTCCACCTGCCCTATATGTTTTTTATATATTATCTATTTCCATGAAGGTAGTGACTTTGTCTGTTTTTCTTAGTGCTCTAACTCTGTGATGTAGATCATTGCCTGATGTGTAGTAGGTGCACAGTACCTATTGTTGAATAGGTTGATGAACAATCTCCTCCTTTTAATAGTTATGGGTTCCTGCATAGGTGCAGTGGAGAAGCAGAGAGGAGGTGTCTGTGGAGGTCCATCTGCCAGACAGACAGCATGCTCTGACTCAGTCTCTTGGCCAAAAGATGCAGGTACGATCCCCACCTTTTCCATGAGCTCTTCAGACAGCTCAGTTGATCTTTCCGAGCCTTGGGTTTTGGATCTGTGAAAAAGGGATAATTATACTACTCTCATAGGGTTGCAGGAAAGATCAAACATAATAATATATATGTCCTACTGTTTTGTGGCATGCAAATCTTCGTTGTTTTAGCATGGCATTATTGGAAAAAGTGAGATTTGGGACATCATCCAAACGAAAGCCATATGAGCTTGAGTCAAATCTCTTAACTTTTCTAAGTCTTAACTGCTTCACCTGGAAAGGGAGTTGTTATTAATGATCCTGAACATCCCACCCAGTTATGAAAGTCCATGTCACTAAGGACTATATTTTTCTTTTCATGTTCTTTCCTGAGGTTTAGGATTATGTAGGTGTTCTTCCAATTTCTATGAAAATACCATAAAAGAGATTTAATGCCAGGTATTTCTTCATTTTCTTTATCACCATTAGGCATTGTGCTACTTAGAGTGACAAATTTACCATCTAGCAGTGCTCAAGTTTCCAGTTATCTTTTACCATGACAGCCCACAGTGGCTACAAGGAGCGCCATTTCCCACATAATTACTACTGTTGACGTGCGACTCAGCACATTTGACGGAGGCGGCTCACTGTTACGGCCGGAAGGGTGCCAAGTTAGAGTGGAGTCTTCATGTTCACGTTATTCTGTCTCTGGAAAACATGCCCTTCACCCCCCACTAAGTGTGAGAGAGCAAACTACTTTGCCTGTAGAGAACACTCTAGTTACAGCGACTCTCTGTGGACAGCACGAAAGCCATGGGCTGGATTTATGGGGGAGCCACGCTTATCAGGTTACATCTTACACCTTAGGCTGATGAAACCCACAGCTCACATTAATGTGTCTGGACTCTACAGACTCCACCATGGAGCCCACGCACTCTTCCAGGAGGCAGGCGGAGAGGGCAAGGGAAGCTGCTGCAGGCACGAGGGCTGTTACGAGGAGAGACACCTCTTTTAGGGCATCACCTTTTTATCCACATTAGAGAAGGGGAACTGTCTCTGCACCTGTCTCAGTCCTACCTGGGGTTGCTAAACGGTCACTGGACATGAAGCTACTGCAAACCAGCAGGAAATGTAGAGAGAAAGCTAGCAGTGTCAGTGTCCGGGATTTAGGTGGGATAGGTAGAGTGACAGAGAGACTGCAAGGACCAACTGGAGTTCAAGTTCCTTAGATTTTAATCCATTAAAGTGTATTAGGGCTTGCCAGAATCTCATCCCAATTTATAGGTCTCTTTTTCATTTCTCCCCCAAACCCACCCTAAACTCCGATTAGGCAGATTTTACGGCCTTTAATAAGTCACATTGAGCTTCGCCTGTGTTGTTTTGCTCATGTGATGCCGTGGGTGTAAAGGTCTCTTTCCTTTGCCACCATTCGTCTAATTCTTATACTTCTGAGATACAGATCAAGTCCTGCCTGGCCCATTGGATCCTACAAACCATACATATTGGTTTTTTCCTGAACTTTCACTATATTTTATGCTCATCAGATTTAACTCATAGATTATATGGCCCTCTGATGTCTGAGTATCTTTTTTCTATTTTTATTTTTTTCGGTAGCTTCTCATAATCTCCAATGGAGTATTGGAAATATAGTAAGTCCACACAAATTTACTGGTTATAAAGGTCTAAATAATTTTTAACAATTTTTTTCCTCTCTAATTCAAATGAAAGTATCTTTGATACCCAAAATGGTCTTTCATTTATTTTGAATTCTCTTCTTTTTAAATCTGTAGAGAACCGTGTAAAGAGCCTAGGATAGACTATGGCATATACTAAATGCACAGTAAATATTAGCTTTATCAACCTCACCCTCACTGGCCTTTTTTTCCCATGGCACAGGTTGTATGTCAGCATAGAATATGTTTCAAGCTTAGCCCTTCCTAAACGCATGTGCCCCACATTTTTCTCAAAGGTCTCAAGGAGGAAGGGTAACCCTGTCTCCCCTTTCTTGGGGTCACTATCTCTTCTCTCTTCCCACTGCCACCATAATACTTCTTTCCCCTGGGCAGTATTATTGCCAACCTCTTCAAAATTTATTTTCCCCTTTAGCTGACCTCTCTCCTCATGGAAACTTCCACAGTTCATGAGCTGTTTATCCTTAACCATAGCATTGCCAATTCACTAATAAAACCATCATGAGTGGTAATAATTTGGGTAATTATAAATATATTTCTTTTTATAATAATGGCAAGATCTTTCAGCGATTCTTTTTTGTATACTTTAGAGAACGCATTCAAGTCATTTGCTTAGACTTTTTTTCCTGAATGCTTCCTAATCATTCTTAATTTTATTTTTTAAATTTTTTTATTTTTTATTTATTTATTTTAAAGATTTTATTTATTTATTTGACAGAGAGAGAAATAATGAGAGCAGGAACACAAGCAAGGGAAGTGGGAGAGGGAGAAGCAGGCTTCCCCTGGAGCAGGGAGCCTGATGTGGGGCTCGATCCCAGGACCCTGGGATCATGACCTGAGCCGAGGGCAGATGCTTAGCAACTGCGCCACCCAGGCACCCCTATTTTATTTTTTTAAGTAAGGTCTACACCCAAGGTAGGGCTTGAACTCATGACCTTGAGATCAAGAGTTGTATGCTTCATCAACTGAGCCAACCAGGCACCCCTCTTAATTAATTTTAGATGTAAACAGAATGAGATTATTTTTTCTATTTAAAGAAATGTTATTTACCCCAAAGTAATGTATGCAACAGCTGTTTGAAAGAACCCAAAATAAAGAATGTTAGCATCATGAACAGAAAGATTAATTTTCTTTCTTATTAACTCATTTTGGATTTTGAAACCAGCTTGCATTGCTTCCAAAAATTGATTGAGGGGTGAGGGTAGAAGGACATAAGCTTAATATTAAGGGTATCTGTATACTGGAATTGTTAGGTTCATTTGGAATTCTGGCTCTGTCATTCCCTAGTTGGGTGATCTTGGATAATTTGTTTAACTTCCCTGGGCCTCAGTTTTCTCATATATAGAATGGGTATCAGATAGTTTCGCCTACCTTGTAAGGATTTCATGTTTTTTAAAGTAAATAATTTTTGCAAAAGACAACATAATGCCCTGGAATATTGTTGCAACTCTGGAGGGATGATGTCAGCCAGGAGAAGACTTTGCTTACTCCATAGTCCCTCAATAATTTCCCAGGTAGCTGCCTCAGCCTGACATTCTCTGGAGCTTTGAATTCACTGGATCCACAGTCCTTTGGGAGTTGCAGAGCTGAGACATCATTAACTAAATTGTTTTCCTGATGTCTGGGGAGTTTCCTGTGAAAACTGGGGAGGAATATAAGGAGTTTTGGCCATAAACAAAATTATGAAGAAGACAATTCATGGTGTTTAGTGTCTTAGCATTTACTTTTTCTATACCCATTGTTGAAAACTGTCATGTGCCTGGGGATATGTGTGGCAGCAGCTGTAGTTAATTCTAGATCTGTCATTAATTTCGGTTCATAGACATGGCTTCACGCAGAATATGGTAACCGGATGCCATGGTGATAAATGACAGGGGCAGTTCAGGCGAGGAATCAGGGAGTTCTGACATGGAGTACTCTTTTATTCATGCACTTACTCATTCATGTATTTATTCATTCATCTAATATTTATTGAGGGCCTTCTGTGTTCTACACACTGGTCCAGGTGTTTGGGATATGTAAGTTAACAAAACAAAGAATGTCCTGCTTCAGAAGCTTAAGGTCTAGAAGAATAGACACACAATAAAATAGAATAGATACACAATATAATGACAAGTGTGGGAAGATAGAAAGTATAGAGAAAGACCTACATTGGCCTATGGGTCACGGAAGGCCCCCTTAGAGGGGTGCTATTTAAGCTGCGTAGGTAAACAGCATGAGGGAATGAGGCATGTTCCAGGGAGAGCAAAGCACAGGGGCTTGCAGGAGTGTGCTGAGAATCAGGGCCTGTTAGGCAGGCCAACATCTTGTCACCCCTTAAAATGGATATTTAAAAACTATTTGTTCAATATTTATTTCTTGAGGCCAGGAAGAAATTGATTTTTCTATTACAAAAAATTATATGCAAAACACATTCACTTAGTAATTCACTTCAGCTGGGTCAAAGTAGAGTCGATATTGTGGAATTATTCAGTGAAATGTTCCCCCTTCTCTTCCTCTTCTTCAGTTGGTGTGTGTTTTGAACCAAAGAACTTCTTGGGAGGTGTACTAGAAATATAACATTTAGATAATAAAATAAACTACTCATCCCTGATAAATAGCACTATGCCACATATTATTTGGTGTTAGAAATTCAACTTACTGACAACTTTTAGCTGTTACTCTAAATATGTTTTGCAGAAATACTTAAGTCAGTATGTCTGGGGCACAAGGAGGATATTTTTATTTACATTTGGGAGTGCTGACTCCTTTTTCCAGAAGCAAGACCACTGTCAATTTTGCCAGTTAAACAAAACTTGGGGAGCCAAGTCAACAAGGCCAGTATTTCTATTTTTTTTAAAAGATTTTAGTTATTTATTTGACACAGAGAGAGAGAGCACACACAAGTAGGGAGAGTGGCAGAGGGAGAGGGAGAAGCAGACTCCCCACTGAGCAGGGAGCCCGACTCGGATTTCAATCCCAGGACCCTAGGATTATGACCTGAGCCGAAGGCAAATGCTTAACGAACTGAGCCACTCAGGTGCCCCCAAGCCCAGTATTTCTAATGCACTCCAGTGAGGTGAGCACCCCAGCTGGTCCAGCCCCTAATCCAGCTCTTACACAAGTTAAGGGTGACTGGAGCAAGAAGTCCAAAGGAAAGAGTGTATGAGACAGAACTGAAAAGGTAAGTAGAGTCCAGTTCTGAAGGGCCTTGTATGACATGTGGGGAGTTTGCAGTTTGTAAGAAATGTGAAACCGCTGAAGGGCTCTCAGGAGGGAGATGACATGGCAACATTTTTGGTTTAGAAAGATCTTTCTTGCTGCAGTGTGAGCCAAGCCATTGGTGGGAAGCCAGACTGATAGAGGAAGATGCACCAGTAGAATGTTGGGGTGATTGAGGTAAAAAATGATAGTAGCTTTGGGGCACCTGGGTGGCTCAGTCGGTTAATCATCAGAATCTTGATTTCGGCTCAGGTAATGATCTCAGAGTCATGAGATCGAGCCCCTCTTTTAGGCTCCGTGCCCAGCAGGGTGTCTGCTGGAGATTCTCTCCCCAGCTCTCTCTCTCTCTGTCCCTCCCCCTGCTCACGTGTGCACTTTTCTCTCTCTCCCTCTAAAATAAATAAATAAATCTTAAAAAGAAAGAAAGAAAGAAAGAAAAGTAGCTTGAACAAAGAGGGTGTCAGTAAGGATAGCAAGAATTGGGTAACGGGCAGTACCAGACAAGGCGTTCTCAGGTGAACCTGTTGGCAGATAACAAAGCTCCACGCCCGAGACTGGAGTTCAGGGGCAGGACTCCAGTGCATGGGTGTAGGGCATGAGTGGTGAAAGAGATGAGGCTTACATAGGCAAGGTGTTAGAGTTTACAAATTCCCTGATTGAGAATAGGGGTCCTGGCGATAGAGCTGATGTGCCAGGTAGAGACTTTATTATAAGCAAAAGGGCGTGAGCTACAAGGAGACATGGATAGGGAAAGTACAGTTTGGTGAGGATGTGGCCACGGGAGGGACTCAATCTTAGGGCTTTAACTGTCACACTCTTGTAGCGACAGCTACTTGGAAAGAATCTGAGAGACTAGGATACTAATAGCAGATAACGGCATAACATTTCATGTATTCCATCGTTGCCTCCCTCCCATTCATTCTCGGCACAGCAGCCAGAATTCTTAAATAGAAACCTGATCATTCATTGCTCTGCGTAAAACACTTCTGGGTTTTTTTTGGATAAAGACCAAAATCTTCGTTATGCCTTACACAGGCCTGCAACTCTAGCCCCTGCTCACCTTCTGGTCTATCTTTGAGGCACCCTGTCCACCTCGAGGATTCAGCCGCCAGTGTCTTTTTTCAGTTAAAAAGATTTCTAACCAACATTCTGCTTTTTTCTAGGCCTCCAGACATGCTGTGTCCTGTAATTGAGATTCTCTTCACTTCCTTTCTAAGTTTTTGCCGAAAAGCTGCTTCATCAGGAAAGTTCCCCTGTTATGTACTTTCACAGATATCTCCCTTTTCCTTTCATAGCCCCTTATAACTGTAATTAATAATCATTTAGAAATGTTTTCTCAAAAAAAAAAAAAGAAAGAAAGAAAGAAAGAAATGGGGGCACATGGGTGGCTCAGTCGGTTAGGCGTCTGCCTTCGGCTCAGGTCGTGATCCCAGGGTTCTGGGATCGAGTCCCGCGTCGGGCTCCCTGCTCAGCTGGGAGTCTGCTTCTCCCTCTCCCTCTGCCTGCCGCTCCCCCTGCTTGTGCTCTTTCTTTCTCTCTCTCCCTAATAAATAAATAAATAAATAAATAATCTTAAAAAAAAAGAAATGTTTTCTCATATCTCTTGCCATGAGTAGACTGTAAACTCCATGAGAGAGAAATCGTGTTTGCTTTTTTATTGTGGTATATCTTGTACCCTGCAGAGTATCTGGCATATACCAGTTATCAGCAAATATGTGTTGAATGAATACTTAAATGCATGGATTATTTTTAAGTACACAGTATTTAAGCTTCTGCCTTCACCTGACGCACCAGTAGTTGCTCATTAGTAACAGAGAAACAAGCTTCTTCAAATAGGGAGGGACCTTCCTAATATCCCTTAGATTATATTGCTTAGGCAGTGCCTACTTTACTTAAGAAGGATGTTATCTTTGTTAGGCAAAGAGCAAGTAGATAGAAAGGACAGAAATGTACCTAAACTAGCATTTGGAGAGAAGAGAATGGAGGGTGGGAAATTTGGCCACCTCCCTACACTGAAGCAATGAAATCCCTGAATACAGATATTCCTAAGCAGAAGGAGGATGTTTAATAGATATTTTGCTAGTCCAGATTCTTCTTCTTCTTCTTTTTTTTTTAGCTATTAATTGAAATTTTGAGATGTTTGTTTTTCTCCTTGAATTTTCCCCCTTGTCTGTCCTCTATTCAACCAGATAACCAGTTCCATACTTTCTTTCTTTTTAAAAAGATTTACTTATTTATTTGAGAGAGAGAGAGCACGAGCGGCGGGGGACAGAGGGAGAGGGAGAGTGAGAGAGAGTCTCAAGCAGACTCCCAGCTGAGCACAGAGCCCAATGCAGGGCTTGATCCCATGATCCTGAGATCAGGATCTGAGCCAAACCAAGAGTTGGGTGCTCAACCGACGGTGTCACTCAGGCGCCCCCTCCATAATTTCTTCCCACATAAAAGGTTTTTGGCAGGGTTTCTTGGCTTCTGTTTGCCCACTGAGGATAATAGAATTTAAAGACAGAGAAAATTGGTATCCCTGTGTGAAACCAGGAGTGATAGAAAGTTCTCCAAGGAAAAGAGTTTTCTCCCCATTGTGGGGAGGTCTGCTAGTCCTTGGACAAAGGCGATGCTCATACCATGGAAGCACCTAAGAGTGTAGTAGGACTTCAGAGGAAATCTCCAAGTGACAAACAAGGTAGGTTAGCTACCAAATTTAGAATCTTAGCCCTGGTAAAATGACCCTTGCCCTGTGCATGGCATGGAAATGCCACAATGGAATGCTTGTTAAGGTTCATGTGATTGTAGAAAAATCTAAGCGTTACTAATGTGGATAGATACTTAGTGACCATTGTTCTAATGCCTGATCCTGGAGACCTTAGAACCTCAACACAAACCTGGGTGTGGGAGAAAGCCTGGAAAGAACTGATGTTGACTCACCAGCTCAGTGGGACTGGGTTCTTAGAATAGAAATTAGATGATTTACAGACAATTATAAAATGTGATTTTACTTGTTCATCCAATAAAGATTCATACCTGCTACTTTAACAATAATGAAAAAGAAGGTAAACTCAGCCTCTTTTCCTACTTTGAAGGGATAGTTCATTTTTATTTAACAATTTTAAAATTTCTAAGTTGAGTTAAATGTGCAAAGTATTTTAAAGAGCTCAGGACTGAACTATCTGCACTGAACTAACTGATTTCATAATCAGTAGACAGCACTTAACAGTACCTTGATGATAAGAGTAATTAAAGAAACCCAATTTTAATTCATTCTGGTAGTCAAGTCATGCTGCACATGTCTGTGGGGGCTGCCCTCTTTATCTGGAAGAAAAAAACTAACACTGAACACCAGTCTTCCAACAAATAGTTGATCTATTATCAGTGAAGAGTGATTATCTCAGTAAGGCACAAAAGCATCACCTTAAACAGAGTAAGGCAGTCAGATATATGTTCCGCATTACAGAAGGAAGATGCCGAGGCAACAGGTCTACTGTAAGAGCATGTTGGTGATGGCAAAACCAACTTGACATTGGTGGGAAATCGATGGCAAACAATTTGGAAATTCGGAAATCAGAATGTTGACTAATTTATGTGGCTTGATATGGAAACAAGATTTTCCTTTTTAATCATTTTTACCTGTGAATTCTTTTACTCATTCATTCCTTTTTTTTTTTTTTTTCCAACAAATATGAAGCCTCATTATGGGCTAGCCATTGAGCTGGGTGCTAAAGGAGGTGCAGAAATGAATGAGACACAGGTTAAGTCCTCAAAGTATTTTTAACTTGGGAAAGTGATAATTCATGTGCAAGAATGACTGTAACACAAGGCAAGTAATAAGTGTATAAAAGACAGAGGACTATGATACTTCTTTCTTTTCCCTTTCTCTCTTCTTTCCTTGTTCTTTCCTCCTCTTCCTTTTCCTTTTCAACAATACTTGCATACATAATGTGTAAAAGTTTTGTAAACAAGTAGGAAATACCAGGTTTCCACTACAAACTCTGGGTGTGAACACGGACATTAGAATTTAGGGAGTGGCAAAGAGAGTGGGGTCTTTGAATTTATAGGAAATGCTGTTTGCCAATGTAACCGGACGTGACTTTTTTTTGCAGGTAAAATCACAGAGAAAAGCTGAGATAAGGCAAAATGAAGAAAGGTAGGGACAGTAGTGTGTTGGAGCTAGCTCACATTCATGAGGTATGCCTATCAAGTATTTAGGAATTTTGAGAGCCAGATGTTAAGCTGTAAGTAACTTGAAATCAGCCATGGTGGGAATATTTATATCACAGAAACAGGTAAATGCTACAAACCATGACTTAAAACAAAACAAAACAAACAAACAAAAAAAAAACAAAACAAAGACAGTAAGCTGCTTTACCAGCCCACCAATGGAAATGAGAACTCCAAAATTTTTTCAGTTTCCTAGTGGAAAAAATTATGGGTATTATATGTGTGAGCTTTAAGAGCATCAAAGGGAAGTGATACCGTAACTAAAGACAAACCAGAGACTGCAGAGCTGTCTGTGAGTGCCCGAGGACCAGGAAGCTTGTAGAGCTGAGAAGAATAGAGAAGGAGAACCTCCACTTCTCTTATCATCAGGAGTAGGCCAAAGAACCATTAGATGAGTGGATAATGGACATTTGGGTAAAGAGAATTTTCACTCTGTAGGCCAGCCATAAATATGCTAGTATTTGCCAAGGTGTTTCCTATTAGATAAGTTTCTTACTGAGAGAAGGCATGGTACAGAAAAGTAGCCTGTTTGGACCCTATTATAATACAATGTGGGCTTGACATACCATAAACAATACTTATATTTTATTCACTTATTTACAACTACACACTTATACATATCCACACAGGGTAATAAACACCTAAATGATACAGGAAAGCACAAAAACAAAAATAAAAGTTCTTGCTTTCCAACTTAAATAAGATGCTTCAGTCTCTTCCTGGGTTCTGCAACTTTTAAAATGCAATCAGTCACACTCCCCAGGAGACTCTAGTTCCTTTTGTTAAAAAATAGCAATAAATATCAATTCTAGGGGCTAGAAGTAAAGATTTTAGTATTTTATGTGAAGATGGGGGATGCAGCATGCTAATAAAGCCATTTGAGGTACAGAGCAGAAAATATAATTTCTTTTGAAAGAAAAGGTAACAATTTTATGATGATTTTGAACTTAATCAAATTTTTATTTTAGCCCTAATATGAGACTTTTAAATCTAATTTCTTCTTTCTCCAGTAGTTTTAATGTAGTTTATTGCCGTACCAAGCAACATTTTGTCTCCTATATTTAGAAGTCTTTTCTTATTCTATTTTTATACCATGCCTCAAGTGCCCAGAATGGCTACCCAAACAACTCTTCTTATCATCATCTTGGAGGACAAGTTATATGAAAAGTAAAAGAAACTCTACCCTGTATCCTGAAAAATTATAAAGAATATAGAGGCAGAAGACATGTAGTATTTCATGTGGAATTCTATATAATTGGAAGGTATCAGTAATAAAAGAGACAAGTCTTTGAAATTTTGCCTAAAATTAGCCTTTAACTTATTTTCATGAGTACTTTAGTCAATATGTATATATTTCTCTCTCCTATGGTATTGGATTACAATGGATATATACAAGTACTATTAGCTCAGTATTATTGTATCAGTCTAATTTTTTCAATTAAAGAATGTCAGATAGCACATCTAAATAAATGCCAAGAATCCTCAGAATGTTTTCAAACCTGAAAAATTTAAGTGGAAAAATTTCTGTAGGTAAAATTACCTGGACTCAACTCAAAATAGACAACAGTATATTGCATTATAACAAATTTCATATTCAATATTATGCTTAAATTATATTTAAATATTTTATAACTCTTTTACTAATAATTCCAGAAATTTTTGGCCCATTCCTAATCTTTTCATTTTCACATAAAATAAACACAGAATTTATCAAGTTTTAGTCACATGAAGTTTCGATTCAAATATCCTTTCCAATGCATACATACATATACACATACATAGGCATGTACATATACATATGTATACACCATGGTGGTACATGCACACACATACACACATATTCTAAATTGGTAATTTGTATTAATTGAATAATTCTTCCAAGATAAAACCCAAATTGCCTTATTCTTGTAACTTGGTAAATTTAGCTCCAAAAGATCCACAAATGTAGAATATGGTTCCCCAAAATCTTGACTGGCTGATCAGGCATTGGGATTCCTGCTTTTGGCTTTGATCAGAAATTTGTTCCTAAGATTCTGTGGTTTATTTTAAATGCTTCACCACCAAAGAGAGTCTCAGGAAGTTAAATGCTTTCAGGTTGGCCCTGTTAAAACTCTGTTCTCTCATTTTGCATGTCCAATTGGCATCGGGATTCATTAGGGGTGATGCTGTCATTTGAGGTCCCTATGTGGTCCTACCAGTTCCTCCAAAGGTCACTTTCACAAAAGACTGCTGACCTTACTTTCAGGCTTCTGGAGCCTCACTGAAGTATCTCACTGATATGAGGATTTTGAGAAACAAGACAGAGGATCATAGGGGAAGGGAGGGGAAAATGAAACAAGATGAAAGCAGAGAAGGAGACAAACCAAAAGAGACTCTTAATCTCAGGAAACAAACTGGTTTGCTGGAGTGGAGGGGAGTGCGAGGGATGGGGTGGCTGGGTGATGGATACTGGGGACAGTATGTACTATGGGGAGTGCTGTGAATTGTGTAAGACTGATGAATCACAGACCTGTACCCTGAAACAAATAATACATTATATGTTAACAAAAAAATTAAAAAAAAATAAAAAAATAAAACAGGCACTGACAAATTTACAGACAGGAGGCCAAATTTGGCCTGCAGCCTGTTTTTGTATGGCCCATGAGGCAAACATAGTTTTTACATTTTTAAAGAGTTACACACACGTACACACAGAAGAATATGCAACAGGGATCATGTTTGGCCAGCAAAACCTAAAATATTTAATATCTGGCCTTTTATAGAAAATGTTTAAGGGCATCTACCTTTGGCTCAGGTCATGATCCCAGGGTCCTGGGATCGAGCCCTGCATCGGGCTCCCTGCTCAGCGGGAAGCCTGCTTCTCCCTCTCCCACTCCCCCTGCTTGTGTTACCTCTCTCGCTGTGTGTCTCGCTGTCAAAGAAATAAATAAAATCTTTAAAAGAAAAAAAGAAAATGTTTATAGACCTGTTTTAAAATAGCTGTAATAAAATGATAATTTACAATATTTTCTATGTGACAGGTACATGGGATTTTATATGTTTTAACTCATTGAAGTCTCATAGGATCCTTAAGTGTATTGAGAGTTGAAGTATTGTCCTCATTTTGGAAATGAGAAAACCGAGGTGTGAAAGGTTAATATCACATATCTTGTAAGGGTCAGAGAGAAGACTACACAAAGGCAGCTGGGGACTAGGGCTTGTATTTATAACCATCACACTGCACTGCCTCTGAGTGGGCTTTGACATTGTTGTCTAGTTTCTGTTTTGGGGGGGTGTATATGTGTGCTCCCAATATCACTCTGCAATTAGGCAAAATAGAATGGTGACGTGATTGAAGAACATCGTTCACACACGAGGCAAAGTATACAGGTTCCTTTAGGCACGTAAAGGGCACAGCTACTGCACACAAACTGTACACGGTGCAGCAAGCACAGCAATCTAGCAGCTGGTTGAGTAAGATCCTCTTGCCCTCAAATCCCTATGAAGTTGCCCGCCTACCGATAATACTCCTTGATCCGGGTGATGAGTCTTCAGGGCAGTAAGCTTGACATGCAGTGGTTTTATACGTTCTTGGTCCTTCATGCCTGCTCTCTCAAGAGATTTGTACTATGCGCCTGTCTGCCCAACATTTGAAATTACTGTAATTGGTAACACTCCCAAAGCATTCCTCAGTGCTCTTGCAAGACTGGAGAGATTAAAGGTAAACTGGAGGCTTGCCACCCTATTGACAGGTCAGGCTACCTGCCTGAAGCCTATCTCAGCAATAGTCACTTTGCTCCTCTTCCTAGGAGCTTTTCTTCTCCTACTCTTGCTTTCTCTACCTATCAACTCGGGGAGAGGTTTTGATTGGTTATGAGAAGAGTTCCTATTTCTACTGCAATTTTCTCCTATGCATCTCCTGAGTTCCGGATCCTTCAATTATGATTTCTTTATTGATTTGATTTTACTTGCCTTTGGTTTTGCTGGTATGTATTAAAATCTTTAGCTTGTTATATTCTCAATGCCTTTGTAAATGTATTCCTTTTATAGTTTTATAGCATTATTTTAAGAGGACTTTGGGAGGAGAGGAGAAGTACATATGTACTGGCTCCAGGTTTGAACTAGAACTTATCAAAATTTATGTGGCAAGAAAATGCATTTGGGGATATACTGATAGGTTTCCTTCTACTTTATGCTTTATTGCATTTCTTCTCTTATATTTTGGGAACTTCCCTATCAGTCCTGAAATGATAAAAATAAGAGAATCCAAGAAGCAATTTTTGATTATAAGTTCAAAAATCTATGGTGTAAAACAGACAACATTTGGACAGTTACATTATTTTCCTGTCTCTAGACCAGATAAGGAATGGGAATGCAATAGGAAGGGAAAGAAAAGGGGGCTATGTGAACTGGTATGATGTCAACATCAAGAGATCGCCAAGCTCTGCCCAAGCCAGAACTTTCTGTGACAATTTCCTGGGAGATGCCAGAGACCAGGGCTATTTCAGGACATCATCCGGTCTCCATTCCAATGAATGGCATACATTACCTGGACCGAGCAGCTGATAAAAGGTCTTTTTGTTCCTGTTGGTGAGGATCACCCACTGACGGCAGTCACCAAGGTGCTTGTTTATCCTCCAGAAGGGTTGAAGCCCTGGGATTTTGCTCAGCCTTTAAATGATCCAGTCAGTGTGAATAGCCTCACTTTCATGGCCTGGGATGATTTTAAGCCAGGATAGTAAAGAGTGTGGTTCCAATATTCCCAATGAGGAAATGGTGGAGATGGTATTTATGTCAGGGTCCTGGCAGGAAAGAGTTAATACACTTAGCTGGGTAATTTTAGAAGAGTTTAATGACCCTTTTGAAGGTTTGGACAGGTTTAAGAGCATCAGTAAAGGTCGCACAATACCCTGCCCCTAGCTACAGCAGGTTTACCTTCCGAAGACCTGAAGGGTCAAGGGGAAGGAGTGACTTCCAGAACCTAGAGGTGGTTTCTGTTTGGAGAGGGATTGAAAGAAAAAAATTTTAAAAACCCAGCCTTTCTCAAGTTTATTTGGCTAACCCTTTTTTTCATATAATATCTGTTACCATCTTGTGGAACTTTGGGAAATGCTGGCATGGATGTATTCTCACCTAATGAGGTAAACAAAATGATTCCTCTTGACAGTATTCCCAATTTTATGGTTCTATGAAATTTTTAGAATTGGACCTGTCATCCAAAAAGGCCAATTTAAAAAACAACCTTAGCTAAACTCTCAGGTTCAGGGTTTTTATTCTATGCTTTATAGCTGCTCTTTAGTGAAGAGTAAGGAACTGTGTCAAAGATTCATTCTTAATGAAACAATTTTCTAATTTTATATTATCTTTTGTGTTTCATATTTACCTATGGCTTTCTGAAAACTTGCAATTTAGAGGAAAACTTACAATATATTACTAAATACTTGGCTGTTGTGGTGCTTCATATAAGCCAAGATCTGAAAATATATAATAATTTCATAAATATCTTTGAATAACTGTACCGTGCAGCATTAATAGAGGAGGATAATTCATTTTTATTTCACTGGGCATACATCAGCACATGACTTTATGCAAACTAAATTGTGTTAAGTTCAAGTGGGAATTGAGGATCAAGATTTTGGCTCTTCCTAATCAATGGGAAGAGGGGAATCAGAGGCTCTTTCGGGCCCAATTCTGCTAGCTATTCTTAATATCTGAATTTTTGACAGGCAGAAATTTTGATAGGCAGAGTTGATTTCTTTCGCTGTCTGTAGTCTGAACAAGAAGTTCTATCTTTTGTATTTTTTATTTTGTTTTCTAAATATTAAATTCCTCCCTTGCTCAGCAAGTTCATTTAAGAGGGACACCAGTCTATCACTTCACTGATCCTTGTTAAGTAAGTGATACAGCTAATGTGTTGGGCATCCAGAACTCTGAGAAGAATGGACTTTGTTCTTTTTCTGTGACTGTAGAAAGTAGAACGTCTACTTACTTACTCTAGTCCATAATATGTGTGATATCTAAGGATATGTGACATCCTAGACCAAAGGGTGCAGGATTATATGGCACTGATGAGACCAATTATCTGACACATGGATTGTGTCTTTCATAGAGAGAAATGATCACTGTATAAGGGTAAGATAGTAACAGTTAAGAGAAACAAACAATGCAATGTAGTGTAATTAAAACCAGCCTTGGTAGGGGAGGGGGTGTTACTAACTTTCATGATGTAAATATTTCTATCATGGCCACTTTCAAGTTATGAACATGACATCATTGAACACGGACTTGGAAAAAGTTGTGCAGTGGCCCATCATTACATAGGGTTTCCACCATGCAAATAGAGAGAGACATACATAAACTCAAGAACATTGATAATAGTAAAATACAGTTAAATAACGAGGAAGTATTATGTTTTGACTATCACCTTTGTTTTCAAATAATTTAGTTAATTTTAAGTTAATATAATTTGATTTTTACTAATGGCTATGTTTAACAACCAACTCAAAAAAGTCCTAAAAATTTAATTATTGGTTTTTGTGAGCTAGGACCAGATGTCTCCCATACATCATTGGATAAGAGTATAAGATTCAAAGTTAGGTAGTTCTGAATTTGATTCCTTGCTCTGCCACTTACAAGCCATGTGGCCATGTGAAATTTATATTTCTTCTTTAAGCCTTAGTTTCCGTGAATGAAAGGTAAGAGTAAAAATTGTATCTACCTTGAATAGTTGTTGTGAGGATTAAATAAAATGATAGCTCCTCCTTTCTTGGAAAGTAAGGGCCCATGGCTAAAAATTTCACACAGTCCCTATTAGAACTGTGATCACAGAGTATTTTTTTTTTTTTAAGTGAGAGAAAGCTATTAAGAGGATTGTGCTCAGCTCCATCTAATGACGTAATTTGCATAATTCAATGGAAGATAGGCAGACTTCTTCAAGGATTCAGACTGTACTATTGCTGAGAATGAATACTTTTCCTTGGGATATGTGTAGTTGGGTTCCAAAAGACATTCTTTCTGCTTTTAGTGGTAAGATTGCAAAGAAGAGCCTGCTTCTTAGGGAGTTTGCACAGCACTGCAGTGTTTCGTGAGACCTAAATACTAAAGCCTCCTTTTTGATTCCTCCTTCACAGATTCTGTACAGGAGACGGAAGATTCCTCCTTTTACAGATGGTAAAAATGGGTGGAGACTTACATAGTTGACCTCAGAAAAGGAAGGGGGTGATTGAGGAGATAGGCATAAATCTGACCAAGAACTGAGAGTGTTATGATCATAAAGGTCAGTAGCAGCTTTATATTCATGAAGTCACTCAGGCGCAGTAAGTATTGTGATCTCTCACTATGGTCTTTTCACTGAGAAATATTTTCTTTTAACACTGTTTAACAAAAAATTTGTTTTTTTTAAATTGTTTCCAATAACTTTACAGAGAATCACATAGAGCATGAAATAGAAAGAATGTGACTCAAACAGATATTCTGAAAATAAGATAAAATGATCAAACTATTGTAGATCCTGGCTTGTCTATTCTAAGACTAAAAGGTTGTATCTATTGTTTTGTTTAAGCCATTTTTTAACAAGACAGTCATTACAACAGACGAGTTTCCAGACCAGATGTGTATAATGAGAACCTTGAAAGTCACAAAGACTACACAGAGCATAAGAAATCTATATTTACGTACTTGAGTTACAAAAAGTAAATCAATTACAAATGCCTCTATACTAACGTCTTGAATAACAGATAAGAAAGAAAGAACATTCAGTATTATTTTAAAGAGCTTAACAAAAGTAATTAGGATTATTAAA
The DNA here is from genome assembly GCF_964656455.1 of Halichoerus grypus. Taxonomy (NCBI): domain Eukaryota; kingdom Metazoa; phylum Chordata; class Mammalia; order Carnivora; family Phocidae; genus Halichoerus; species Halichoerus grypus. The sequence continues at coordinate 130,231,028 of NC_135716.1, read as the reverse complement.
TTTTTAAGTGAAAGACTTTTGCCATTCAGGGTTCACAGTAAATCTTGGCTTCCTTCAAATCGCTAAATTTGATCCATGAACAGTTGGGAAATGTTAAGATGAAAAAAAGTAAGTGTGACATATCTGAAACAGTTTAAGAAGAATTAACTATAGTAATAGGAAAATGTATAAAAAGTGAAATGGCAAACAAAATTGAAAAAAAAAGACACCAAATATTAATTCATTATTCTAGCTTCTAAACTGGATACAAAACACAGATTAATTAGTAATTATTAGGCCTTACCGGTTTAACAACAACAACAAAAAACCTGATGTGTATTTTTAATCTTTTTTGCCCACTGAAAACCACCTAGATATTGTGACTTTAAATTAAAAAAAAACAAAACGAGTTCTGGAAAATGGCAACAAACTGCTGAAAAACACTAGCGATAAATTATATGACAATGCAGCTGTTATGAAAGGTGGGGACAAAGGGTTGCAAACACTCTTTCAAAACTTTAATAAGTAAGCAGAATATGTGCCATGCCAGCTCATTTCTTTAATCTTGTCAGAGAAAAAGCTGCTGTGACAGTAACTGGAACCGTTGACTACTCTAGTATTTTGCAACAGCTATGTTTTCTTTTCAGATTCATCTCATAGAGTATTTTAAAGGGTGGGGTATTTAAACCCATATGCAACTTATAGCTTCATTAAAAAAATCTCAAAGTAACAAGAGGATCCTTCTATTGCAAAGTTGCTTGAGCCTTGTGTGATAGATATAATGATTGTTTAAGGATCTAAAGTATTCTTTTTCTAGGAGTTGGAATATATAGAAAGTTTGTTGAAAAAGCTGATGAATTTAACTGTACCATTTTGACTGCTCTTCTGAAGATATTTTGGAAGGTTTCAATAAAACAAGTGGGAAAGTATAGCTTCCTGATTTGGAAGTATACAAAAAGTATCATTTTGTCATCTTTACATTTTCTTTAAGAATTGGGAGTAAATACAGATGCAAGGTAATAGAACCTGACTCAGACACAGTGGAATTGAGTGATGACATTAAAAAAATTATACTGATGTTGAGAAGCAAATAGTAGTAACAAAAATTCCTCAGGTGACACCAACATTCAGTAAGAGAAAGAGATAAAGTTCAAGGAAAAGTACTGAATAGGTTCTTTGATTGTTTGATATCCTATTAATGAAGAGGGATAAATTATGTGAACACACTGGGAAAGATGTTTGAGATGAGATCCTGGCAAACATGAAAATAACAGCATTTATGAGACTTCATTACATCAACAGTAAACTGGAAAACGAGCTGTGGATTCAAAGAAAAGTGGAAATACTTTGAAATCCTACAGCTCATATGGAAAATAAACTAGATAGAAAACTTCCAAATTTTACAACAATCCAAAAAACTTACATAACGTGACCACTTTTATTGACAGTTTTCAAAAGTTTCTTTTTCATATATGAAGCTGAAAGAAATTTTTCTAGCACTAAAAGCAATGCAATCAGTCATGCTAGAGGACATACTGAATTATCTCCCTGTTCTCTCTAGAGGATACAATATTTTAAATTTTTCATTATACAAAGAAGGGATAAAAAGTGTGCAGCCAAAAAATATAAATGAAATCCATTACTCTGAGGTGTGTCAGGCAGGTGATCAATTATGTGTGTTAATTATTATGGGTTTTGTGGTATTTGTGTCTTTTAAATTTTTTAATTTGTTGTGATTTCTTATTTAGAATAAGATTACATATTAATTTTGTAGTTAATAATGTATCTGTAATTTTGTATTAGTTTTCTTAAAGAGGGCTCTCCATATTGTATAAGGTCTAAGCTTAGATCATAGCAAACCTGTCCCTGACCTTGCTTATATGCTGGTGCTGAGGACACCAAAGGAACAGGGAGAGGGGGAAGTTGTTTGCTCTACATGGACCTCTTTGCTGGGGCTGAAGGAGAGGAGAGGCATCCTACCCAGGCCACTGATCTAGGAATTCACTGTAGTGATTTGCAGCAACCCTCTGTGCTAAAAGCTTGGCTCTGGAATCAGACTGGGTTTGATAACAGATGAGATACCACCTAAGATAGTGATACCACCTAATGGCTATGCAAACTTGAGCAACTCAGCTTTGTCTTGGATAGTAATATATCTCCTCACTCAGTTGTTAGGAGGATCAAATACACTGAGGAGCTCAATATATGTTTAAATAAGTGAGAGACAAATAATAAATACAAACAGCAGAATGCAGTATATAGTGAAAATTCAGGAAGGCGGAACTCTAGGAGAAATAGGAACCAAAGAGAATGTTATGGTAAGAGGGCTGTGAGAAAAGATTTGGAGGAAGATTTGGCCTTAAGCAGAAATCCCATATTCATGAATTGACTGCTCCTATTCTGATGAAGCCTCTGAGACTGGGGTGGTGGTAAGTATGTAAATGATAAATTTCTAAGTCTGTTGATTCTTGAGTTCTTCTCAACATAGCTATCCTCTTCATATGAATTCTCTCCTTGGGTGTCAGCATGACTACACAGTAATAATAAACCTCCTCCATTCTCAGAGGAAAGAGAGCCTTTCCTCTACATTCCCTCCGGCATGCAAGAGAGGACTGGCAATTAGCCAGCAGTCTAGAAGCTTCCCTGGGACCTTTTGGAAATAGGATATAGTTGCTCCAGAACGCCCAGCACTGGGAGCATATTAAGGAGGGCACATGACTAGCCCAGCTATGGACTGAATGTTTGTGTTTCCTCATATTCATATGTTGAGATTGGAATCCTCAGTGTGATGGTGTTTGGAGATGGGGCCTTTAGGAGGTGATTAAGTCATGAAGCAGAGCCCTCACAATGGGATTGGTGTCCCTACAAGAAGGGACTGGAGAGACCTTGCTTCCTCTGTCCGCTCTTCGCTATGGGAAGATACGGTGAGAAGGCAGCCATCGGCAAACCATCTGCAAACAAGATACTTGATCTGCTGGCACCCTGGTTTTGGACTTCTTAGCCCCTCAGAACTGTGGCAAATATATTTGTGTTGTTTAAGACACCCACTCTGTGGTATCTTGTTACAGCCGCCTGAACTGACTCTCTTGGTCAGAGCCGATATTAGGCTTTGTGCAGCCCATATGCTAGAGAAGCGGCCCCTCACCTGTCTTCAAACCACTCCCACCAACAATAATAACAAAATGACAACTAAAATGATTGAAACACAGTGACGTGCCAACCCCAGGGGTAACTGTTCAGATGCATCATCTGCTTCCACAGATACTGCGCCCACCTTTTCTCAGGACAGCCTCCCCTGACACAGAGTGAGAAATGAGAAGATTCTGATGCCTGCCCGAGGGATTCACTTGGGAGATTTTCTTCAGGAGCATGTGCTCCTCTTAAAACTCCTACTTCTCGTGAGCTGCCGTCACCATTTCTGTTGTTCAACTTCTTGAGCACTTATTATGTGACAGGTACTATTCTAGGTGTTTGAAGCACATCGATGAACAAAACAAAACACTGCAAATGAAATTTTGATTTGGCATATATGTGGTAGATACTTTCTAAGTATTTTTTAAAAATCTTTGCCAAATTTGTAACTTCCCACATTCACATCCATACTGCCTTGGTATTAAATTATGCATTCATGTTATTTCTCATATTGCCTTTTAACAGAAACATGTCTAATCAGAATAAATACAGTTATAACTACAAATGGCTACTGTGTATAAGACATCTGTTCTCAGGGATGAATATTCTTCAAATGATTCTTAGATTACATAACCATGTTACACAGACATGGCAAACTCCATGGTTCACTGGAGACTTGTTTTATTTAAGGGTCAACTAATGCTACTTGGAAGCATGCAATGATTCCGGATTTTATATTTTGTCTAATGCTCTGTTCCTTATCAGTGAGCATTACTTTCAGGTTTGTGGATTCTCGGCCTCCAGGCAAAACTTAAAAAAAAAAAAAAAAAAAGCTGTTGATTTATACATTGCTCCAGGCTCATACCAGAGAAGTCTGGAAAATTGCAATTTTCTTAATCAGGTTGAAAAAGAAAATATGTAAGCAGAAATAACATGGCTATGGTTAATTATAAAACTTATATCGCTATTTAAAAAGTTTCCTTCAGAGTTTTAGAAACCAGGGCATATATCTGAGAGAAGGAAAAATCAGGGGCTACCATGAAATTAACAAAATGGACATAATTTTGCAATTGAGGTCATCTTCTAAGTTCCTTGTATGGTGGCTGTACTCGGGTATGAGAAATAATTAGGATTTCGTATGTGAAAACATTTGCAGACTCTTGAAATCCACAGGGGAGATGGCCTGCAGAGCTATAGATCAGGGAAACATGTGCACACATCTTGTCTTGAACTCAGCAAAAGATTTGATAAAGTGCCTCCATATTGTTGTCACTAAGCTGGAAATATCTGAGTGGAAGGAGGTGTAGTTAAGTGAATCTTCACAACCATACTCACTATCAGTGTGACCATTGATGTTCAGCCAATGTTTGTGGAACGAAATTGACATGAATTGATCTATGTCCATCTGTATGGCACTCCATTTCTAAACCCTATTCTATCACAGATGAGTGAAGGTTTCTGGGACCACCTTGTTGATCGCATGTCTTCAGTCATATTGTTTTACCAAGGGTTCCGTAATAGTTAAATATAACAAGACTTTTTCAACCCCATCCTATCTGCTGCTTCTGTGACACATAACACTGACTTCTACTTGTTTTTAAGGAAAGCCATCTTTGACTTCCAAGGTGTTGTTCTTCTAGTTTCCCTCTGAATTCTGCGAATATTCCTCCTCCTTCTCTAATTTCACTTCTGTTCACCCCTTAAATATTCATCCTTGCTCTTCCTCACAATTTTACTACTCTCTGGGTGATTTCATTCATGCTCCTGGCCACATACCAAGACCAATAGCTTTTTATAATATGGTGACTTCCAAATCTGTATGTCCAGCTTGGCCACTTTCCTGGACACCAGAACTGTATGTCCCATCCTACCTTTGGCATATTGTCTCCTCTCTTAATTAGTTCCTTGAAGCTGTTCAACATGAGCCATCTTAACCTCTCTTCTCCCAATCTTAACGTTTCTGATAATCGAAAAAGCATTGGCATTGGACACAGAACTGTGTTGGATTTTTCATACCCGTCATTTACTAGTTATACAAATTGGGGCAAATTACTTAACCTATCTATATTAGCTTTTTCTGTTGCTGCTTAACAGATTACCACAAAGTTAGTGGCTCCCAACAACACGTATTTATTATCACTTAGTTTCTGTGGGTCAGGAATGTGGGCATGGCATAGTTGATCCTCTTCTTAGGTGTCTTATAAGACTGTGATCAAGGATTCAGCAAGGGCTGAATTCTTATCAGATGCTTACCTGGAGGATTCATTTCTTCTCCCTCAGGTTATAATAAACTTCGTACAACTTGTTTGAATTTATTTGTAAGATGGGGTGAGGTATAACCTCAGATAATTATAAGTGGGTGCTTTACTACCTGAATATTTGATGTGACATTCAGAAGTCCTGTGGGGTGTGGGTTATACAAGAGTGTCCTATGCATTTTTGGTCTCCACACCTTAAATACCATTAGTGTCTCTTATGCATTATGATAGCCAGAAACACTCCACAATTTTCGAAACACCTCTTATGGGTGATACTGCCCTCTTGCAAGTCACTGGATGAGAGGTTTAAAATATCATTCCTAACAAACAAATGTGAGTTTTGTGGCAGAAACCCACAGAAACACATTCATTCATTTATTCAACAAATTCTTATTGAGTACCTCCATGGGGAAGGCACTCTTCTAGATGCTGTCTTATTCATGCAGTGAACAAGACAGCATCTTTCCTTCTCTCATGGAACTAGTATAAAACAATAGAAGGGATCTTGAGAATGGGTATCCATCACTTAATACTCTTCTTTGCTTCAAAGGTAAATCCCTTGAAAATATAGAACTTATCAGTTCCCTGAACTCTGTATTCTTTAACTCCTTGTTTAAAGTTCAACTGAAGTTTATCAGACAATGTTCTATGTAGAACAGGAGTGCCTACTACACGATATATTTCTTAAAAATATAGCCACAAACTTCCTTTCTAAGATTTTTTTCCCGTCTTTTGCCACATGAATTTTCCAGTCAGTTGAACCATTGACTGATGGTGAAGCACTCCTAAACTCTTCCACTTCTGTGTCTTCCTTTACACTGTTATCCTTGTCTGGAATGCTCCACACTGTTCCCACATTTTCATCTGTTAAAATTGTATCCCTTTTTCGGGGCCCTTCCATGAAGTCTTTTTGATTCACCAAAACAGAGGTGATGAGCAATGTATCCCACTTTTAAGTTATTAAGTTACCACTTTTAACAATACTTTGCTATTTTGGGCTTGCAAAGAGTCAGAGACATAGCAGGAAGCCAATAAACATTTGCTTAGAAAAAGGAAGGAAGGAAAGGAGGAAGGAAGGAGGCAAGAAAGAAAGAATTCTGCTTTATAGTATGGTTATCTGTACATTTGACTAATCTGTAATCCCTACTTTATCCCAATTTTTAAGCTCTTTAAAGATAAGGTCTCTTAGTTTTCAGTTCTCCTCAGAACCACGTACAATGTTGCATACTTATTGGTTTATTCATTTCTCAGGAAATACTTATTGACTGCCTACTGTCTGCTAGAAACTTATAGGTGCTGGAGTTGAGTGCCTTGGCTCTGGAATTAGAGCCTTTCCACTTGAGTCCTTTGCACTGTCATACGACAGGTACGTTCCCATGTTTATTCAAGTTCGCCTCTTCCCAGAAGCCTTTACTGCCCAACGTATCAAAAGTAGCCCTCTGCTCCCCATTTCCCTCATCATCTAGTCATTCCCTCTGACCTTATTTATCAAAATGGATACATTATTTGTTATAATTACCTTATTAACATTTTTTGGGTCTCATTGTTTGCTTGTTTATAGCTGATTTCCTTACTAGAAAATAAGCTTCATCAAGGTGGGCCAGAGTGTGTGGTGTTTGCTAAACTAGTTCTAGTGGCTGGCACAGTACTCGATCCAATTAGGTGCTCCCAAAATAGAACTGTATGCATAAGTGAAAGAATAAGTACTTCATAGTTTGTTAAGAAGGTTAAATGCATAGTGCCTGGCAGAAAATAAGTGATGAATTGATATTCGTTAATACCATTATTACTAATGATACCAAGATAGAAAATGGGCTTCTGTAAAGACTGCCATCTAGAGAGGAAGATATGGGTGTATAATAAGTCAACGACTATAAGCCAAGTACTATAACAACAGTATTGCATGAATGGGGCTTTTGTGACAAAGGAACATGCAGATATGCTCAGGAAATATTTATTGAACTGTTGTTTTTATGTGAATGTTCTTAAAGAGCATGGCCTAAGAATAAGCACAGCATGAGGATAGAGTGTAGAGTGAATGCCAGTCCTCCTCATTAGATTTAACATTTTGTTGCTTTAGAGGTAACAGTCTGCTATCTTAGGGGGAGTAATCCAGTACAGGTCAGGGCTGTGGGCTGTAGCTCTTGACTTTCTCATCTGCTCCATCATCGCTACTCACTGTTCAAAATATCCTGGTGTAGATCATGTTTATACTTTCATGACCTTCTCCACTCCTCCCTGGTGCTGATTTCAAACAGATTTATGAGGTTTAGCCCTCCCATAGTCTCCTCAAGGCATGTCCAACACTACTCCCCATTAAATTCATTCAAGTGAAGCATGACCCTGTTATATAACCATAGCTTCAAGACCAGTCCTCCGGCCTCCCCCTCCCCCACTTCTAACCTGTTTGCTGCTCCTAGGTAGACATTTTGGGGGCTGCTACCTCCCTGTTTCCTCTTTCCTCTGCTCATGCCCTAAAGTCACTCTCCCCAATTCTACAGATTATACATTTATCTTCATAGAATGTTCTATATCTGCATCCCTTCTCCTCTCACCAGCTCTCAGTAATTACAAGTTTATTCTTAGGACACCCATTCCCTCCTATTAGAAATTCTTCAGAGCACAGTTGTGGAGATAAGACTGACCTCTCAAATTTTATGATTAGAACCACCATGTTTCCCTGTTGATAAATTATAGATACAGCAAGGCAGTTTCTTTTCCCGCTAGGATTTCTGTTTGGGAATACTAAAACTGCCAAACAGCGAGAGAGAGACAACAGGATCATTTTTTCTTGGTTGATTTTTCACATCAGGGATATGCGCTGGCAGAGGTTGAAATAAGAACATTCATTTTATTTTAAACTGAGGAAATACAAAAAGCAAGACCTTCGTGTTATGTAGAGAATCTATTATTGGTAAAGATGGCTCTAGTGAGTCATCACCAAGTAATTTCAGTTTGCTGATTTTGTAGACACACAAGTTCAAAGATCAGATCATGCCCATCAAGTTTGATGAGACACTAATGACATTACCCTTCTGGCAATACTATCCCTGAACTTAGTAAGAGTAGCCAAGAATCTGCTACTGAACCTCTCTGAGGGCATAGCAGGCCCTTGGTAGGAGAACAGGGAGAGAAGGGACTGCGTCTGGCTGGATGGCTAATGATTACAATTGGCTAACTTTAGAAGGAACAGATCAACAACAACATTTTGCCTCTTCAGACTATCAGGCAATAGATTCCCTGTAACATTCTCAGAGAATCTCTTGCCCTAGAACTGTAAAAAGAAGCTTCAAAGAAAAGCCCACAAAAATTAATGTGGGCTGCTAGAAGAGATTTCAGGGTGGTAGTGGTCATCATTATAAACAACAACAACCACCACAATAATAATAATTGCAACAGTATATGGGACGGACAACATATAAATGGCATATGGCAATATAAAAACAGACATTATCAGAGAAAGTAAAGAGACAATGATGGTGGTTAAGAATTATTTAGCACCTAATGAATGTTTTTACGCTTATGTTATCTATTCATACAGCTAACTAAGAAGATAATAAGCAAATAGCAGAGTTGAAGTTTGAAACAAAAGCAGTTTGGCTTCAGGGTCCATGCTCTTAACTAACTGTACTATATCATTCTGTTCAATATAATATAAAATATCATAACATAACATAATATGGTTTTTGCACATTGTATTGTAGTTGTCTGTGGACCTGTTGTCTGTGGACCTGAAAATGTGTATTTTCACCAATTTGTAAGCTCCATAAGAATGGGGACTGGGTCTCACTGGTTTACCATGGAGTTCCCAAAGCCTAGCCTAGTGCTAAGTACATAAGTGTGCAAAAAATATTTATTGAATGATTAGTGTTAACCAGAAAAATTGAAACAAATTAGGTACTTTTGGACTTAAATACTGAAGGAGGAAATGAATATAACACCATTGTGCATCTTTTCTTTGAGAAACTCAAATCCCCCTCATTTTCAACTGTTGTGTGCCATAATGTTAGAAAGCAAGATTAAGAAGGATATTGCCAACGGCAGGCAGAAGGCAGTGGACTCAGATGAGAAACGAGAGAAGAGTTTTCTCAAAAGCTTTTACTATGTGCCCATCAGTTTCTGAAAAGGCTTGAGATATAGCTCGGCATGACAGGAATCCCTGAATCCTGAAAATGGGCTCCATTTTAATTACAATTTTATTTATAAGAGTATAATCAACTAGACTGAGACACGAAGCACAAATTCCTCTTGGATTGTAGTCCCCTGTACTCTTCTCCTAAAGAAAAAGTTGTTCAGTTCGGATTAAAACAACAAACATGTTATTTACAGGCTTTGCGTTTAATACACAACTGTGGGAGGTCTGGAAGAAGCCCATTATCACCCAGACATTCCAAAATCTTACCAATCGACAGGCATGAATGAGGTCAATTTTATCAATACCCAGGCTCTTCATTTTTAAGCTCATGCAAGAGTTTTGGTACCTTTCAAACTTCCACCATCCCACAGATATTTTTGGGAATCCATAAGAGTTTTTTTTTTTTTTTTAATTTTTTTATTGTTATGTTAATCCCCATACATTACATCATTAGTTTTAGATATAGTGTTCCATGATTCATTGTTTGTGCATAACACCCAGTGCTCCATGCAGAACGTGCCCTCCTCAATACCCATCACCAGGCTAACCCATCCTCCCAACCCCCTCCCCTCTAGAACCCTCAGTTTGTTTTTCAGAGTCCATTGTCTCTCATGGTTCTTCTCCCCCTCCGATTTCCCCCCCTTCATTCTTCCCCTCCTGCTACATTCTTCTTCTTCTTTTTTTCTTTCTTAACATATATTGCATTATTTGTTTCAGAGGTACAGATCTGAGATTCAACAGTCTTGCACAATTCACAGCGCTTACCAGAACACATACCCTCCCCAGTGTCCATCACCCAGTCACCCCATCCCTCCCACCCCACCCCCCACTCCAGCAACCCTCAGTTTGTTTCCTGAGATTAAGAATTCCTCATATCAGTGAGGTCATATGATACATGTCTTTCTCTGTTTGACTTATTTCGCTCAGCATAATACCCTCCAGTTCCATCCACGTCGTTGCAAATGGCAAGATCTTATTCCTTTTGATGGCTGCATAATATTCCATTGTATATATATACCACTCTTCTTTATCCATTCATCTGTTGATGGACATCTTGGCTCTTTCCACAGTTTGGCTATTGTGGACATTGCTGCTATAAACATCGGGGTGCACGTAGCCTTTCGGGTCCCTACTTTTGTATCTTTGGGGTAAATACCCAGTAGTGCAATTGCTGGATCATAGGGTAGCTCTATTTTCAACTTTTTGAGGAACCTCCATACTGTTTTCCAGAGTGGCTGCACCAGCTTGCATTCCCACCAACAGTGTAGGAGGGTTCCCCTTTCTCCGCATCCCCGCCAACATCTGTCATTTCCTGACTTGTTAATTTTAGCCATTCTGACTGGTGTGAGGTGGTATCTCATTGAGGTTTTGATTTGGATTTCCCTGATGCTGAGTGATATTGAACACTTTTTCATGTGTCTGTTGGCCATTTGGATGTCTTCTTTGGAAAAATGTCTGTTCATGTCTTCTGCCCATTTCTTGATTGGATTCTTTGTTCTTTTGGTGTTGAGTTTGATGAGTTCTTTATAGATTTTGGATACTAGCCCTTTATCTGATATGTCATTTGCAAATATCTTCTCCCATTCTGTCAGTTGTCTTTTGGTTTTGTTGACTGTTTCCTTTGCTTTGCAAAAGCTTTTTATCTTGATGAAGTCCCAATAGTTCATTTTTGCCCTTGCTTCCCTTGCCTTTGGCGATGTTTCTAGGAAGAAGTTGCTGCGGCTGAGGTCGAAGAGGTTGCTGCCTGTGTTCTCCTTTAGGATTTTGATGGACTCCTGTCTCACATTGAGGTCTTTCAACCATTTGGAGTCTATTTTTGTGTGTGGTGTAAGGAAATGGTCCAGTTTCATTCTTCTGCATGTGGCTGTCCAATTTTCCCAACACCATTTGTTGAAGAGACTGTCTTTTTTCCATTGGACATTCTTTCCTGCTTTGTCAAAGATTAGTTGACCATATAGTTGAGGGTCCATTTCTGGGCTCTCTATTCTGTTCCATTGATCTATGTGTCTGTTTTTGTGCCAGTACCATACTGTCTTGATGATGACAGCTTTGTAGTAGAGCTGGAAGTCTGGAATTGTGATGCCGCCAGCTTTGCTTTTCTTTTTCAACATTCCTCTGGCTATGCGGGGTCTTTTCTGGTTCCATACAAATTTTAGGATTATTTGTTCCATTTCTTTGAAGAAAGTGGATGGTATTTTGATGGGGATTGCATTGAATGTGTAGATTGCTCTAGGTAGGATTGACATCTTCACAATATTTGTTCTTCCAATCCATGAGCATGGAACATTTTTCCATTTCTTTGTGTCTTCCTCAATTTCTTTCATGAGTATTTTATAGTTTTCTGAGTACAGATCCTTTGCCTCTTTGGTTAGATTTATGCCTAGGTATCTTATGGTTTTGGGTGCAATTGTAAATGGGATCGACTCCTTAATTTCTCTTTCTTCTGACTTGTTGTTGGTGTATAGGAATGCCACTGACTTCTGTGCATTGATTTTATATCCTGCCACTTTACTGAATTCCTGTATGAGTTCTAGCAGTTTTGGGGTGGAGTCTTTGGGATTTTCCACATAAAGTATCATATCATCTGCAAAGAGTGAGAGTTTGACTTCTTCTTTGCCAATTTGGATGCCTTTGATTTCTTTTTGTTGTCTGATTGCTGTGGCTAGGACTTCCAATACTATGTTGAATAGCAGTGGTGATAGTGGACATCCCTGCCGCGTTCCTGACCTTAGGGGGAAAGCTCTCAGTTTTTCCCCATTGAGAATGATATTCGCTGTAGGTTTTTCATAGATGGCTTTTATGATATTGAGGTATGTACCCTCTATCCCTATACTCTGAAGAGTTTTGATCAAGAAAGGATGCTGTACTTTGTCAAATGCTTTTTCTGCATCTATTGAGAGGATCATATGATTCTTGTTCTTTCTTTTGTTAATGTATTGTATCACGTTGATTGATTTGCGGATGTTGAACCAACCTTGCAGCCCAGGGATAAATCCCACTTGGTCGTGGTGAATAATCCTTTTAATGTACTGTTGGATCCTATTGGCTAGTATTTTGGTGAGAATTTTTGCATCCAAGTTCATCAGGGATATTGGTCTGTAATTCTCCTTTTTGATGGGGTCTTTGTCTGGTTTTGGGATCAAGGTAATGCTGGCCTCATAAAATGAGTTTGGAAGTTTTCCTTCCATTTCTATTTTTTGGAACAGTTTCAGAAGGATAGGTATTAATTCTTCTTTAAATGTTTGGTAGAATTCCCCTGGGAAGCCATCTGGCCCTGGGCTTTTGTGTTTTGGGACATTTTTGATGACTGCTTCTATTTCCTTAGTGGTTATAGGTCTGTTCAGGTTTTCTATTTCTTCCTGGTTCAGTTTTGGTAGTTGATACATCTCTAGGAATGCATCCATTACTTCCAGGTTATCTAATTTGCTGGCATAGAGTTGCTCATAATATGTTCTTATAATTGTTTGTATTTCTTTGGTGTTGGTTGTGATTTCTCCTCTTTCATTCATGATTTTGTTGATTTGGGTAATTTCTCTTTTCTTTTTGATAAGTCTGGCCAGGGGCTTATCAATCTTGTTAATTCTTTCAAAGAACCAGCTCCTAGTTTCGTTGATCTGTTCTACTGTTCTTTTGGTTTCTATTTCATTGATTTCTGCTCTGATCTTTATTATTTCTCTTCTCCTGCTGGGTTTAGGCTTTATTTGCTGTTCTTTCTCTAGCTCCTTTAGGTGTAGGGTTAGGTTGTGTACTTGAGACCTTTCTTGTTTCTTGAGAAAGGCTTGTATTGCTATATACTTTCCTCTTAGGACTGCCTTTGCTGTATCCCAAAGATTTTGAATAGTTGTGTTTTCATTTTCATTGGTTTCCATGAATTTTTTTAATTCTTCTTTAATTTCCTGGTTGACCCATTCATTCTTCAGTAGGATGCTCTTTAGCCTCCATGTATTTGAGTTCTTTCCGACTTTCCTCTTGTGATTGAGTTCTAGTTTCAAAGCATTGTGGTCTGAAAATAGGCAGGGGATGATCCCAATCTTCTGGTACCGGTTGAGACCTGATTTATGACCTAGGATGTGATCTATTCTGGAGAATGTTCCATGGGCACTTGAGAAGAATGTGTATTCCGTTGCTTTGGGATGGAATGTTCTGAATATGTCTGTGAAATCCATTTGGTCCAGTGTGTCATTTAAAGTCTTTATTTCCTTGTTGATCTTTTGCTTAGACGATCTGTCCATTTCAGTGAGGGGGGTGTTAAAGTCCCCCACTATTATTGTATTGTTGTCGATGTGTTTCTTTGCTTTTGTTATTAATTGCCTTATATAATTGGCTGCTCCCATGTTAGGGGCATAGATATTTACAATTGTTAGATCTTCTTGTTGGATAGACCCTTTAAGTATGATATAGTGTCCTTCCTCATCTCTTATTACAGTCTTTGGTTTAAAATCTAATTTGTCTGATATAAGGATTGCCACCCCAGCTTTCTTTTGGTGTCCATTAGCATGGTAAATGGTTTTCCACCCCCTCACTTTCAATCTGGGGGTGTCTTTGGGTCTAAAATGAGTCTCTTGCAGACAGCATATCGATGGGTCTTGTTTTTTAATCCAATCTGATAGCCTGTGTCTTTTGATTGGGGCATTTAGCCCATTTACATTCAGGGTAACTATTGAAAGATAGGAATTCAGTGCCATTGTATTGCCTATAAAGTGACTGTTACTGTATATTGTTTGTGTTCCTTTCTGGTCTATGTTGCTTTTAGGCTCTCTCTTTGCTTAGAGGACCCCTTTCAATATTTGTTGTAGGGCTGGTTTCGTGTTTGCAAATTCCTTTAGTTTTTGTTTGTCCTGGAAGGTTTTTATCTCTCCTTCAATTTTCAATGACAGCCTAGCTGGATATAGTATTCTTGGCTGCATATTTTTCTCATTTAGTGCTCTGAATATGTCCTGCCAGTCCTTTCTGGCCTGCCAGGTCTCTGTGGATAAGTCTGTTGCCAATCTAATGTTTCTACCATTGTAGTTTACATATCTCTTCTCCCGAGCTGCTTTCAGGATTTTCTCTTTGTCTCTGAGACTCGTAAGTTTTACTATTAGATGTCGGGGTGTTGACCTATTTTTATTGATTTTGAGAGGGGTTCTCTGTGCTTCCTGGATTTTGATGCCTGTTTCCTTCCCCAAATTAGGGAAGTTCTCTGCTATAATTTGCTCCATTATACCCTCTGCCCCTCTCTCTCTTTCTTCTTCTTCTGGGATCCCAATTATTCTAATGTTGTTTCGTCTTATGGTATCGTTTATCTCTCGAATTCTGCCCTCGTGATCCAGTAGTTGTTTATCTCTCTTTTTCTCAGCTTCTTTATTTTCCATCATTTGGTCTTCTATCTCACTGATTCTTTCTTCTGCCTCATTTATCCTAGCAGTTAGCGCCCCCATATTTGATTGCACCTCATTGATAGCCTTTTTGATTTCTACTTGGTTAGATTTTAGTTCTTTTACTTCTCCAGAAAGGGTTTCTCTAATAACTTCCATGTTTTTTCAAGCCCAGCTAGTATCTTTAAAGTGATGATTCTGAACTCTAGATCTGACATCGTACTAATGTCCGTATTGAGTAGGTCCCTGGCAGTCGGTACTACCTCTTGTTCTTTTTGTTGAGGTGATTTTTTCCGTCTTGTCATTTTGTGCAGAGGAGAATAGATTAATGAGAGAACAAAATGCTAGCAGGGTAACAACGTCCCCAGAAAATATACTCTAAACAAATCAGAAAAGACCTGAAGCAGTGGGAAAAGAAAGGGAAAGAGAGAAAAAAGAAAAGGAAAGAAAAAAAGAAAAAAGAAAAAGATAAAGATAAAAACAAACAAAAGCAGAACAAAACAAAACAAAACAAAAACAGAATGTGATCAAATATGATCAGGCTGGATTATAGATCAGTGCCACACACTAGATTTTGGGTGTATTTTGGTCTGTTAAAAGAAAGTCCCTCCCAAAATTTTAAAGAAAGAAAAACTTATATATGTACAAAAATAAGGGTTGATATGATGAAGGGATGGAATATGACTGTAAAGATGGAAATTATAAAAAATTTTAAAAAACGATTTGATAAGTTGTTTGAAAAAAGAAAGAAGAGGATTAAAAAAAAAAAAGAAAGAAAAAAGGGAGAGAATGTGATCAGGCAGGGGAGTAGAAAAAAATCATACACTAGAGATTTAGAATATATTTTGATCTGTTAGAAGAAACTATCTCAAGATTTTAAAGAGAGAACAACTTATATATATATGCCAAAAATACGGGTAACTACTATAAAGGGATAGAATATGACTTTAAAAATGAAAAATAAAAATGTTTTTTTTTAAAAAAGGGATTGATAAGATGTTGGTTGAAAAAGGGAAAAAGAAAAATTCAAAAAAAAAGGAAAAAGGAAAAAGGAAAAAAAGACAGTTAAAAAAAATAATTAACTTTGAAAGACTAAAGAATCATGGTAAAAAAGCCATGAATTCTATGTGCAGTATTCCCCTAGCGCTGGAGTTCTGCCGTTCTCATTGATCGGTAAACTTGGTCTTGGCTGGCTGTTCTCGCTGATCTTCTGGGGGAGGGGCCTGTTGCCGTGGTTCCCAAATGTCTTTGCCGGAGGCAAAATTGCCCCGCCCTTGCCGGTTCGGGCTAAGTAATCTGCTCGGGTTTGCTCTCCGGAGCTTTTGTTCCCTGCAAGCTTTCCGTACAGCTTTGGAGGCGGAGAGTGAAAATGGCGGCCTCCCAGTCTCCGCCCCGGCAGAGCCGAGAACTCGGGGTCCCGCTCCTCAGCGAGCCCCCAGAGAAAAGCAGTCAGTCACCCCCGTCTCCCCGGTCTCCGGCCACACTCCGCGCTCACCCGGCCTGTGACCGCGCCTTTCTATCTGGCACCCGACCCCGGGTGGAGTCTCCAAACCCAGCAGATCCCCGCAGTGCGCTCCCGCACCTCTCCTCCTGGGGGAAGAAGGTGAGTCTCCCCGGATCTGCCGCTTGTTGGGT
Organism: Halichoerus grypus; assembly: GCF_964656455.1. Lineage (NCBI taxonomy): Eukaryota > Metazoa > Chordata > Mammalia > Carnivora > Phocidae > Halichoerus > Halichoerus grypus. Next base: position 130,214,532 of record NC_135716.1, on the reverse strand, counting down.
CCCTGCTGGAGGAGCAGTGGCCCGACTGTGCCGCGGATCACGGTTTATAGCAACCCCGAGCTGAGAGCCCGCGCCTGGGCTCCGTCTCTGCAGCCGGCTTCCCTGCTCCGATACCTGGGAGCTCTGCCGCACTCAGGCACCCCCGGTCTTTCTGTGACCCCGAGGGTCCTGAGACCACACTGTCCCGCGAGGGTTCCACCCCCCACTTCGCCACCAGAGTGACGTCCCTCCGTGGAGCAGACTTCTAAAAGTTCCGATTTTGTGCTCCGTGGCTCTATCACTTGCCAGAAGCGGCTGACGGAGGCCCCTCCCCCGCCGTCTATCCTCCCGAATATCGCCTCGGATTCACTTCTCCGCACGTCCTACCTTCCAGAAAGTGGTCGCTTTTCTGTTCAGAGAGTTGTTGCTATTCTTTTCTTCGATCTCCTGTTGAGTTTGTAGGTGTTCAGAATGGTTTGATCCCTATCCAGCTGAATTCCTGAGAGGAGACGAAATCCAGGTCTCCTACTCCTCCGCCATCTTGCTCCGCCCTCGACCTGGAATCCATAAGAGTTTTTTAATATAATTTTGTAAATTAGTATGTGTCTATTATGCCATTTTGTTTTCATTTCTACTGTAGTCACTAAGACCTCTGCTGATTCATCCCAGTTCTGATGCTCTGAATCTTTATGGCACTATAAAATTTGTCAGTCTCCTACGAGTACAAAATATTCACATTCAAGGTTAGTGGGGGTTGTTTGGGTCCTGAAATGTGAAGCTGTTTAGGGAGAGATCCACTTTCTTTTAGCATTCACGATTCTTTATCTCCTTGGAGTGCATATGGCCACCAGGGGGCCAGGTTGGGGTGAAATTTTATTATCGGCCCTCTCACTATGTCTTTTCTGTCATCTAATCTTCAAACCCTGTTGTGAAATTGCCATTCTAGATTCCTTTTTCCCTTGGTATGAATTCTTTCTTGGGGGCTTTGCCATATTTCTGTGCCATCTGGCAACCTTACTTTCTCCCTCTTCCAGTCCAATCCAAAAAAAAATATGTCTGTGTATATAAATCTGAATTATTCTCACCATGTTGTGAATCAACCCCCATGTAAATCAGTGAATACAAATAATGTGTAGGATGCCATCTAACTCCATATGACAGTCATGTCTGACTGTGAGCCTTGGCTCAGCTGTGACCTCATCATGTAAGATACTGTATGGTGACTAGCATAACATAATAAAATTAAATTAAATTAAAAAAAAATGATACTGGAGTCAATTTTGCTCCTAAGTCCCAAGATATGTCTATCAATGGCCAGATATTCCCTAGAGATGATACCCATTCATTCATTGGAATCCTCCTTTTCTTTATGGAAGTGAAGAGAAGTATTCAGGGACTGTATTAGTCAGGGATCTCTTTATATATATATATAACAATATATATAAGTATATATATACACACATATCTATGTGAATATATACGTGTGTGTGTGTGTGTGTGTGTGTATGGAATTGGCTCATGCAATATGAAGGCTGAGAAGTCCCAAGATATGCAGTTGGCAAACTGGAGACTCAGGAGAGCCAATGGTGTACGTCCAGTCCAAAAGCCAGCTAATTTGAAGTCCAGAAAGAGCCAATGTTTCAATTTGAATCTGAAGGCAGGAAAAAACTGATATTCCAGCTTGAAGACAGTCAGTCAGGAGGAGTTTCCTCCTACTCAAAAGAAGGTCAGCCTTTTTGTTATATTCAGACCTTCAACTGATTAGATGCGGCTCACCCACATAAGGGAGAACAATCTGCTTTATTCAGTTTACAGATTCAAATGTTTATCTCATCCAAAACACTCTCACAGACACACTCAAATTAGTGTTTGACCAAGTACCTGGGCACCCATGGCCCAGTTAAGTTGATAAATGTAGTGAACGTTGTAGGGATCTTATGCCCTGATTCTTATCCTCATAAGACTTGTTTATCTACTAAATAGCTCTAGGCCTGGATAGAAGGCAATCAAGTCCCACAAAAGCTAGGGAAATGGAATCTTAAGCTTTGAAAAAAGTGTAGAATGGAGCTGTATCATAGAATCTCATATATAATAAACAAACAAACAAGAAACTCAGCTGAAAAATATAGTCTCTACCAACTACCAACAAGAGAAGGGAAACAGCATAATATCAAACATTTTAGAAAGGCAGCAGCTATGGAAAGAAACAGAAGATTCTGGAGTGGCGCAGAACTCTGCCCACCACCAAGAAGCCATTTGGGAATGTTAACAGAGTTCTGAGAATCCTCATTAATTCTTCTAATCTAGAGAGAATAAAATTAGGAGCATATACTTCTGTTTTCTTTTCTCAAACTGGTTGGTGGACAGTACAAAACGATAGAAATGAACAAGTGCTGATTTTCTCTGAAAGAGGTTTTATTATTTAGGTCAAAATTAGGCTACAAATGACAGAAAACTGAAAATAGTAGCTAATTAAGATATGCATGTATTTCTTTCTCACATAAATGTCCCAGGAGGTGACCTTGGCTGGGTGATGATGCTGTGTATTATGGGCAACCTGAGGCTTCTTCTCCCTTTGTGATCCACTATTTATTGTTTCGAACTCACGGAAAAGATGACATTCACATTCCAAGCAGTGGGATGGAGAAAAGAACAAACACACTGCCTCTTGTGGAAGGCTCCTGACAGCTTTTACACACTTAACTTGCATCTCATCAGCGAGAAATTGATGACTACACTCAACTGTAAGGGAGATACAAACATGTTTTTATTCCAATGGGCAGCGAGCACACCTTATGATCAGGAGTTCTATTACTTCATGAAAAAGCGAATGGATATTGGAGAGAAGCAATTCTAATACGGATTTTAAGGACCAACCTGAAGTCTGAGACTATTCCCTTGGGAGTAGCATATTTTCCACAATTAGAGGAATTTTAGCTCCAGTATAGGGCTTTTAACAAATTCAAGCAGAGCAGAAACCTGGATTAAAGAGACTGTGGATCAGTTTATGTCAACTTTGATCTCTTCACCTTACCCTTTCTGCCAGTCCTCAGGTTACAGACCTGTAATCTTGTGCATAGAACATAAACACTGTAGCACCTCAAAGTATATAGGTAGTTGGGAAGACAAAACAGACTGGTTTCCGATATTGAAAGAAGGAATCAGGAAGATATTTACACTACAGAAATGAAAAGAAATAAAATTAGAGAATTGGGATAAACTGCTCAAGGATGAACAAATGGGAATAAAATGGCTTAGCACAGCCATCTAAGCAACCAAAAAACAAAACAAAACAACCAAAAAAACCCCTTGTTTTTAAGATAATTTACAATGCAAAAGAGTAAACCCAACTTTGAAGAAACAAAAACCCAAGGAACAGAAAGAAATTCCTCACAAGAGATTTATGCTATGAAATAACTTAAGAATATAATTAAATAAAACAAGAAATCAAAGAGAAGAAGACAGAGCAGCAGAATGAGATTAAAAGGGAGGTTGCATGCTGAAGAAACAAAGTAAGGATCAAAATAATATCATTTGGAACTACCAAAGATGTCAGACTAAAACGTGGAAAATAGCAGTTATTAATGACCTATTTGTATTACAATAAATGAATGCAAATAATTCAAGGTTAGAGCCCTGATTGTATCTCCATTTCAAACATGACCAGAAAAGTTTGGGGGCTTGTGCATCATGTGTATCATTAGATGGAGGAGATTGTTATAGCTAGCCCAACAAAAACGTTTATTTTTTTTTTTTTTTTCAGTAAATGAAACTCCTTTTTTTTTTAAAATCATCCAAGACTGAAGAGACAAGTGTGGAATGTGAAAATAGCATGCAGCATTTGACATTTTAAAATTTGTTTTCTACTAGCTCCATACAAAGAATAGCTTGCTCCAGGGCCGTCCTGAGATTTGGACCACAACAAAAGCTCAGCGTGGCGAGGTGAGTGCCCCTTCCAGACTAGACAGTTGGCAATTTACTCCACCTTTTTGGTAACATTTTCCAGACACTCCCTTTTCTGCTGGTTTCCTTGCAATTACTACAAAAGTCAGAGAAGACACACAGGCATGGCTTTGAGAAGTGGTGTAAATTTTTCTACTCGCATGAACTATATTTATCGAAACTAAAACTTGGCTTGGAAAGGTATTTGTATTATGGCTCGGTCTGTTTGTCTACATTTCTTTAATTGATGCAGGATATGTTAATTACTTTTTTAATGTGGAAATATTTTGACATTGCTTTTTCTCATTTCTTTGACTTCTTGAATAATTTTATCCTGAGTCTGCCTTTGAAGCACATCTGCTCTCTGGGCTTCTAGCCTTTTATTTAGTGTATACATCCTTCGACACTGGTGCTCAAGCTTCTTGTTCCCGAAATCTTAAAACATTTTTAGCAAATTGGAATATTATCATGGAGGTGACTTCAGGCAATCTCATTTCTGAAGGTTAATTCTGGATAATCACCTCATCTAGACATTCAAAAAAGTAAAGATACACATTCAGACTAATCAAATTTAGACTTATTCATGTTCCAAGAACAAAACAAGGTACTTAGTTCTGAGCCGAGGCAGGTCATTCAACAAAATTGGATCTACCTGACCCTCTCAGAAGCTATATAATGTGTTTTATCTGTTGTCAGAGGATGATCAAAAAGATGGAATTGCTCTTTACATGAAGAGAAGCGTCATGTGAATTCAGATATAACACTTCTTACCTGCTCTACTCTTAAAATCTAAGAAATGCGCCTGAGGAAGAAGATGTGTATTTGTGAACTTGGGGAATGGATTTGGGAAGGCTTCATCTCTTCAACCTAATACATGGACAAGCTTTCTAAAATCAAATGCGGCAACCTAGAGCATGCCCACCCCAGAGAGGAGTCCCTTGCCTTTTCATCGTGCAGTATACCCATCACGTTCCCTCTCACTGTCCTTTTCTGACAAAGCATCACTCTAATGGGCCATTTAAGTGACTGAAGAGAGGACAAACACGTAGTTCAGAAAGGCTCTTGTTCACTAATCACTTTTCCACACAGCTGATAAATTTTTACGGTTTTTTAAGCTGGCATTTCTGAAACATCTTGCTCACAGTTACTATTAGGAAACGTTCACGGGTACAATAGGAATAATGCTGCTTCTCGCTGTTACTAGCTTGGTATCTGGCCTATCGAGAAATTTAGAGAAAAATGTGAAACTGCAGTGCAGATTTTTCTCAGGGTATACCGAAGCAGGCTTTGCTATAGCTGTGAGATTTTAAAAAGTATTTTCCGAGACATCTATCTTATACAGACAAGACTATTTTAAATTGGACTCATTAAATCATTTGTTGTCACAGCCAACAGCCGTGTGGAGGCCAGTTAACAAATGAAAAATGAGCCTTTCTAACTTGTTTACTTTATATGGATGCTTTCTTTATTTCATTTTTTTTCCCCCTCTGGTAACACATTGACTTAGGGGATCTTGTTACACTACTGCCTGACAAAAATTAAAAATGTGAAGGCTGAAAATACTAGAGATGTAATGTCCCAGTTCACATAAAATACTGGTGAATAGGTTCCCACTGATAGTGACACCCGGGCCTATCTTCTAGTTCAAGGAAGAGAACCAATTAAAACCTCATCTTTGTTGAAAGGTAACACAGAATTACTTGAGAAACACAGAATTCTTGGCACAGGAAGAAAAAAAAATGATGGTCCTAAATTCATCTCCGAGTTTTTCCTTGGAGCCCCTATTCTGCCAGCTCAAGATTGTTTTCAACAATATAGGCTAAAGTATCTTTGTTAATTTATCCACTCCTTCATTCATTCATTCAATTGTTCATCAGTCTGTTTCTAAATGCCAGAGTGTATGGAAGGCATCCTTTACAGGTTTATTGGCAGGTAGTGTTTTTCTTTGCTGTTGGTATATGTTAATCTTTATTTAATTTCAGTTTAAAATATTCTCTTCTTGGTCAACATTTAAAAAAAAATTTTCATACTACTGCTTTCTTAGGTATTTCCGAAAAAATATGTTCATTTATACATATTTTTTTGGTTGCATTTTTCACTGAGGAGTACTTTTTTAAGGTTTCCTCATTTTTGTTTATTTCCTACTAGCTTTCCCTGGATGTGTTGTCAAGTTTTAAGCAAATTAGAATGGTATTTTCTGATTAGCCCTGTGCAATACTTTGTATCTTAGAGCTTACAATAGGGAAATGTTGATGCTGAAAAAGAACTTTGGGAATAGGTAGATCAAAGTTTGAATTTCACTTCCAACAATTTTCTTACTTGGAAAATGGAAATGACAGACCTGTCAGAGGTTAATCTAAAGAGAAACAAACTATACATAGAGTTCCTTGCACATAGTAGACAATAAATGTCACATCTATTCAGAAAACGTAAAACAAACAAATCAACAATAAGCAAAACAAAATTCTTTTGAGTTCTCAAGTGGTATCTAATTTTTGGCCCAGTATCTACCAGGGGTCCCTTTAGCTCTTCAGCTTTCTCCTTTGTGATGAGGATTAGATTCAACTGAATTTTATGCAAATATTTGTATTTTTAAAGAGTTCAAGTCAAATTCTCAAGGTTTAGTCAGTTTAGATTTTTGAGGTAATCGGTGTTACTTGAGAATTGGGTCCTTACTGATATTTGTAATATAAATCAATTTAGGGTTATTTAAAATTCCATTAATATGATATACATTTTTCCCCCAGGTCACTAATGACAATGTTAAATAAGCACAAACCTCACAACAATCCTAGAGATAGCAACTTAAAATGGTCCTACAATTTAATTTATTCCTATTTGTCATTGCTCTGCTCCGTGTTCTGGTGGTCAGTTTGTAGAATATCACAGAAAACACATTTGAACTAATTCCTCAAGCTATTGTACTTCCTTCAAATTTCCCATTAACTCATACAGTCTACATTTTATTCATTTAGTAGTTCCCCCATTTATCCAAAAATTTCATCATCCTTAACTTCCTTCCCTGTTTCTCTGGTTTCCAAGTTTAAGCTAGATATATCTCATTTGTCATCTTGTATTCACTCAGTAAATTGATACTGAATGCCTAACATGTGCCAGGCATTCTTGGCACTGAAGAAAAAACAATAAATAAAACATAGTCCCTGACTTCTTGGAAGTTATATTCTAGTGGAAGGTGGAGAAAGGCCAATGATTATTGTATAAGCAAATAAATAAACAATCTGATTTGAAATAGTGAAGAGTGCTGTGAAGAAAATAAAAGATGGATAGGGCACCTGGTGGCTCAGTCAGTTAAGCGGCTGACTCTTGATTTTGGCTCAGGTCATGATCTCAGGGTCCTGGGATCCAGCCTCGCGTCAGGCTCTGTGCTCAGCACAGGGCCTGCTTGAGATTCTCTCTCTTCCTCTTCCTCTGCCCCTCCCCCTGCTCACGTGCTCTCGCTCTCTCTTTCAGATAATTAAATACATCTTTTTAAAAAAAGAAGAAGAAAATAAAAGATGGCAATGGGAAAAGGACTTGGTGGAGTGGTGGTGGTATAAGGGTGATTAGGGGTGATTATTTTAGCCAAGATGGCCAGGGAAGTCTTGCCAGAAGTGGGACCTAAATGATGAGAAAGGAAAATATTACAGACAGAAGAGCAGCAAGTTGAAAGGCCTTGAGATGGGAACAAGATGGGAACAGGTCTGGCATTTCTGAGGCATGAAGTGAAGGTTAGTGTCACTGGGGCGAGGTGAATAAGGGAGAGCATGGCAGGAATCAATGTTGAAGAGGTAGGTAGGAGTCAGGTCATGCAGGGCCCGGTCAGGTGTGGTAAGGTGTTTAGATTTTTTTTTTTTTTAAGGCAATGAAAAGACACTGGAGTGTTTTAAGCAGCAGAGTGGATTGATCTGATTTGTGCTTTGAGAAGATCATTTTGGCTCTTGTATGGAGAGCAGACCGGGGATTGTGAGGTTATAAGCATTGAGGCAGGGAAACTAGTTTGGAGCCTATTGCAGTCGTACGGGTGAAATGTAATGGTGGCTTGGACTAGGGTTTTAAGAATGAAGATGTGAGAAATTGTCAGATCTGGGAGAGATTTGGGGGGCAGTACCAATAGGGCTTGCTGATATGTTGGATGTGAGAAGTGATGGAAACAGTGGCACCTTGTTGGATTTAGCACCTGAGAGACAGAAACCTACAGAGCACTTGTCATACAGTACTGTCATCCCTGTGCATCACTTCATGCTCTCCTACGGAGCCTGGGAGATCCTTGAAAAATGCTAACCCTTCGTATTTATCTTTCGATTACCAAAACCATTGCATTGGTTCTGTCCAATAAGTATTTGTGGAATGAATGGAAGACATAGAGGTAAATCTAAAATTATTCGACTTGACAGAATCATAGCTGCTGTGTTAAAAACCACAGGGCATGTGGTGTGGTATAAGAGTAAAGGATGTAACTTCTTGGCAACACACTTTATGGGATGGCGTGATTCACACAAGCAAATTTATAGTCCAGAAAGAAACCAGAATGTTTACAGATGAAAAGCAAGTATAAAACATATTTATGGATAGAAAAATATTTTCTTATCTGAATGATAGAAGTTCAAAAATAGATAAGGTGTAGGTCCTTCTTTAATTGCTTCAAAGAACATATAACTACCTTAAACTTTAAGATGTTATTTGTGATATTAGAGAGATATCTGTATTAGTTAGAATACTTTTGGGTATAACTAACCCAAGTCCAAACCCCGGTAGTTTAGGTAGAGAAAATACTTACTGGCTCATATAAACAACAACAACAACAACAACAACAACAACAAAAACCAGGATGAGGCCTAGCTTGGGAAATCGATTAAACGGGGTTTAAATGATGTTACCAGGGGTTCCCTTTCCTTATTTTACAGCTTTGTTCTTTACTTTTGCTTTAGCTTGATTCTCAAATGGTTATAAGACAGTAGCTTCAATTCACATCTTCTGATTTTCAGTGAGAAAAAGACCTCTGACAGTGCAACAAATCTCTGGCTCTCGTTGGTTCACTTTTGATCATGTGTCCAGCCCTAAACCAATATGTGTAGCAGAAGAGAAGTGGTTCCTCAAAGGAACTTGGGATACTATTGGGAAGAAGGGCTAGAAAATGGCAGAATGAATAGGAATATTGTCTGTCAATTTTTAAGCATTGCTGTGTGGCTTCAATAGACTCGTCTTGTTGTGTTGTTGTTTTAAAGTAGATGATATTTAGAGATACATTAGACTTTCAACTTCAAGAATGTAAAGACCTTCAATTATTTTTGTGTCCCTGGAACTCACTGCTATAAAGTAGGCACTCAATAATACTTGTTGAATGAATGAGTAAACATGAGATGTCCCTTAAGTTTATAGAACTCCTTGCTGGACTTCACTCTCAACTTGTGTGATAAAACAAAGAATTTCTATGCATGTACATAAATAGTTTGGAAAAAATATTCATAGATGATCAAAATAATGCAGAGAGGACATTGTTAGGCTCAATTATGGCATCCTGGAAAGATTTTACAAGTTGAGATTTGGGCCTGCATTTTAAAATTTGGATTCTTCTGATCTCTTTCACCTTTTAGGTATAAAATAAACACCATATTTCCTATGGCATTTCAGAGAACTGAACTTGATAATTCTGGCAGTGCTATTTTGCTCTTTCAAGACATTCAACAGCAAGCACATATGTGTCTGACTAAATGTCACTGTGCTTAAGATTTCTATAATTTGGATTTGGAAGCTGGTGAAGGGAGAAGGAAGACAGAACTTTTAAGTTTCTTATTACCCCGTCCCATGATGTCTCTTTGTTCATTTAATTCTAATGATTCCAACAGGAGTTGAAACAAAAGCTGAAGGATTGGCCTACCATGGGTTAATTACTTAGTAAAAGGGCTATTTCTTGAGTCTGATGGTGGGGAATGGGTCAGAAAAGACTAATTAGACAAGCTTCAAGTTCTAGGGAAATGCTAGTGGAACAGGTGAAAATAAACTGGTGATAATTGAGGGGCTAATTATCCTCCACCTAGCAATTGGCCACCAGGTGTTCTGTAGCACATAAAAGAAGGGACTGACAGAGCAACAGAGTCTTTTTTTTTTTTTTCAGAGAAATGAAGAGATGTGGGGAAACACACACACACACACACACACACACACACACACACACCACCCCCCCCCCCCCCGAGGAATTTGAAATCTGTAAAATGGTGTTTCTTGTATTTTTCACTTGTTCTTTCCTGCTGCATTGGGTAGAAAACTGGACCAAGGATATGTGCTTGTGTTTTATTTGTTTTTAAAGAACGAGTGTCCCTTCTGGTCTGTATACTCATGAAGAATTTCAGTGTTGGATATATATATATATATGTATATTCTTATAATTAAGATTATGGTAACCATCTACATGGCACACTTATTAGACAGAAAGCTTACTGACATTTAGAAGGGCTATTATGAATAACAGAATGAAAACCCACCAGTCTGAATTATTATGAGCAGTGGCTTTGTAATGACCAAACCTTCTCTTACACATGCCATATTGGAAATATAATAAGTTTAGACTATTTGCAGGAGTATAAGGGGATATTACCAAGATATCCCCTAAAGGATCTTTCAACTCCCTTTTTCTGTCATCATTTTGTTAAAAAATCAGCATTCAGAGTTCAGTAACTAAACAGGACTATCTTTTTTTTTTTAAATGTTTTATTTATTTATTCATGACAGTCAGAGAGAGAGAGAGAGGCAGAGGCAGAGGGAGAAGCAGGCTCCCCGCCTAGCAGGGAGCCCGATGCGGGACTTGATCCCAGGACCCTGGGATCATGACCTGAGCCGAAGGCAGACACTTAACCATCTGAGCCACCCAGGCGCCCCTAAACAGGACTATCTTTGATGTAACATTTTACAGGTAACATAAATCAATCGAAAGAGTGGATACCTGGGATTAATGATGCCCATTACAATAATGTAACATCCCATTCAGAAATATGTCTACAAGCCAGAGACGGCATGATAAAGGTAGAAAACATTTTTAAATGGCAAAAGTGGAAAGCAGGTTGTCTGAAGAACTAAACTCAGACATATAGGACTCTTGTCCGCCAGTTCTGATTCTGCTGTCTGGAATGGAACAGGATCATTCTGTGGTCTAGGGTGGAGACAGGATGGCTTCTTTGGGCACTTCACTCTGGAGTGAGGACGCCTGCCTTTCTACACTGTCTATGCTCAGCGTGGGTGGAGCTCATGATAGTGAAGGGGCTCTGGCCTCCCACAGCTCTGCTGCAGGTTAAATGGCTGCTTTGAGAACTAAAGTCTACACCCCACCCCCAGCCCCATTGTTGCCATTTCCCTTGGAAAGCACAGCAATTTAAGGGTGACTTTGGAACCAGATTTGAATCATCGCTCTACCACTTACTAATGCTGTGACTTTGAGCAAAGACCTTAAATTTGCTGACTTGTGCTTTTTCTCATCTGTAAAATAGAAGTAATGATTACAACCTTGCAGGGAACTTGTAAGGATTAAGTAAGATGTAAAATGCCTTTTGTACCATTAAGGTTTAGCTGGAAAAACAAAACTGCCCTGTGCTGTATAAACACCATGAGTGTACTACATAGGAAATGGAATACAGAGAATGTGTTACAAATGTAATGGAATAGCTAAAAAGACCAACAGGAAACAGTTAAGCAACTTGGTGGTTAGTAGCAGCAGGAAGCAAGTTCTGCTGCGTTGCCAAGAGGACACAAGGAGGGAACAGGGAACACAGGGATTATGTTGGTTTTGGCAAGCTGGGCTGCAGCCAGTATGTCTCCATGGAGGACACACTTGACAGTGATGCTCTCAGAAACAGAGAGAAAGAAGGAGAAATGTCTCTCCCTCCAATCTCCATCCCTTGCCTCCCATTAGCTGAACTCATCCGGAAGCCACCAGACCCGGAAGCCAGCCTGAGAAATGCAGCAGCCTGCTGGACACAACTCCCCTGAGAAATAGAGAATGGGAGGAAGACAAAGAATGGCTCAGGCGGTAATAGTCCAGTGACTGCTACCTGTGGCATGTTACCTGATACATGGTTAGTACTTAGCTGGGAAGTCAATGGATCCATGTCTCTCCTTTTCTTAGGATCCAGGGGTCTTACAGTTCTCTTTCCCCTCTCTCTCTTCCTTGCTCTGATCTTTTAAAGGTCCCCAGAGCCTGGGAGAGGTTAGGGAAGAAACATCAGCCTCTGCCTAGGGCCTGTATTCTCTCTAAAGCTTCTCTCTTCCTACACAACTGAACTCCTTGGAATCCCTTTCTTTCCCTCCATTTTTTTTTCTGAGAGAAAATAATTTATTCTTTAGATAAATGCAGGAAATCAGGATTTTCTTAAGGTTTCTCACCTCTTTCTCCCAAGGGGAACCTTCCAGATTCCAATTTTTCATCCTAAATCCAGGGATGTCAATTTACTTTAAAAGCACACATTCAATTTATTTAATCATATTAGGTGCTAGAAAAACCTACCATACTTTGATGAATGTAACTCTTCAGAACAATGGCCATGCCAGATTAAGGGAAGACCAATTCTTAAATAGCTCCTGAAAAATCAAGAAACTTTATTCTTGACCCCTGGCTACATTTATTAGAGAGCTCTTAATAGACTTGTGTATCTGATCTCCCTACTCTCAGCAGGTCATCAAAACTTCGAGTATTGTAGCGGGATGAGGAGAATGGAAACAATACAAAAATACACATGTCCTTACAGAAAAGCATGGATTTGACAGAGAAATAGCAAAGAAGGAAGATGGAGAGCGAAAATGAGCAAGACTATATTCCCTTCATGGTCTGGATGTTGTGAATGATTATCCTGAATAAAGGAATATTGAGTTGTTTTCAGCATCTTCTGATTAAGGAGGCCATATTCCTTCTAAAAGATTTTGAACCAAAACAAAAAAACCAACAAAAAAAAGTTAAAATTTTGACTTATTAAGAAGTAAGCCTAGTTATGTGAGTAATTAATCTACTCTGGGCTACTTTGGCCTTGTTTTACACCATTCGAATGAAGCATTACTGTATAGCAAAGCCTGATTTTTCTTTTTCTTTTTAAAGTAAGTTGCCCCACATAGAATAATCAAAGGTTTATCACTTTCTAAAAGCAGAATGAAGGACTAGATAACATTTGTATTATAAAATAGATGACTTTTTCATTTTTCTGTGTTTAATATGTATGTAAAAATTAGACATTAAAAATCAGAGAAAGACTACAATCGCCTTTTCTTCTATTGTGCAAGTACCTGTCTAAGAAGTCCCCTGACTTAGAACTAGGCATTAGGAGAATCTTCTGTGGAGCAGGGAGTCATGGGGATGAAAGGTTATAGATAAGAGAACTCTGAGTGTGGATTTTAATCCAATTGGGAAGCTGTCAGCAGCATAATTAGAAGAATAAGCTGTGTAGGGACCATGCAGAATGCAGCTGCTAAACCACAACCTATGACAATTTAGAAAATCCATCTTTTTTAGCCTTAAAATAAAAGCTTTCCCCACTTCAAGGACTGTCTGGAGAGTATGTCTTCTGTAAGCTCCGCATGAAGACCGATTTAAGATCACAGAGAAAAGAATACAACCTATTTCATCGGGGAGACTTTTCCAAATTAGAATAGCTCTTCTCTTACAGTGTTTTATCTTGTTAACTCTTCAGTGGTTTGAAGTTCTTGATTTTGTATGGCTCATGTGTTCCTATTTTTTGAAAAGATACCTAGCCAAAGTCTAAATTCTGTGGGAAGAAAAGTCAGGAGGGTCTGATTTAGGCAGCGCCAATAGCCACCAGTTCCCAAGAGAAGAGACAGGACTAAGTCAGCCGAGGACTATATTAAAACTTCTAGACAAGCCAAAGGATCTATTACCCAGAAAACCAGCATATGTCGGAGTAGAGGGAATGGTGAGAAAAAGGGGATTATAGATTCTAAGCCAAAGCAGTAAATTTTATAAACACTATAAGCTCTCAAGAGAACACCTGACGTTTTCATTAGTTAAGTGTTGTTATTGTTTGCAAGGAGCAAAACTTCACTCAAGCTAATGAGACAAAATAATTGAGATATTAATTTGTGATTTGGGGTTGTTCTTCAACTTCTTCTTTCCTCATTTCAAATTGATAGCCAGACTTTTTTTAATGTTGTTATTTTCCACTCTGTTTTATTTTTTTTCCAGCTTTATTGAGATATAATTGACCCACATCATTGTCTGAATTTCAGGCATATAGCATAAAGGTTTGACTTACATATAGTGGGACCTGATTACCACAATAAATTTAGTTAACATCCATCATCTCATATAGATACAATAAAAATAAATGGGGGAAAAAAGAAACAAGTTATTTTCTCCTTGCTATGAGAACTGTTAGGATTTACCCTCTGAACACCTTCTCTATGTATCATACCCCAGTGGTAACTGTAGCCGTCATGTTATACATCACTTCTCTAGTACTTATTTATCTTATAACTGGAAGCTTGTACCTTTTGACCACCTTCTTCCAATTTCCCCACCCTCGCCTCCATGTCTGGAAACCACAAATCTCATCTTTTTTTTCTATGAGTTTGGGGTTTTTTCTGTTTTGTTTGGTTTTTTTAGATTCCACATGTAAGTGAGATCATATAGTATTTGTCTTTCTCTGGCTTATTTCACTTAGCACAAGGCCCACAAGGTCCATCCATGTTATCACAAATAGCACATCTCCCTCATTTTTTATGGCATAAAAAATTTATGGTGTAAAATATACCATAAATTTATGGCATAAAAAATTTATTTGATATGGGATGCCTGGGTGGCTCAGTTGGTTAAACATCTGCCTTCGGCTCAGATCATGATCCCAGGGTCCTGGGATCGAGCCCCACATCAGGCTCCCTGCTCAGCGGGAAGCCTGCTTCTCCCTCTGCCTCTGCTCCCCCTGCTTGTGCTCTTTCTCTTTATCTGACAAATAAATAAAATCTTTAAAAAAATGTATTTGATATATATATATTCCACAACTTCTTTATTCTCATTCATCAATGGACAGTTGGTTGCTTCCATGTCTTGGCTACTATAAATATTGCGGGATACCCAGGATCTTTATATTTCATATCTTCATGGTCATTTGCAGGATGCAGATTAGAAGTTGCTGGAAGTTACTAGTTCTTTCTCTCTTTTGTGAAAGCTTTTTTCTTATCTCATTACGGTGAGAGGATAGCTTTTGTGGGTCCTGTTGGTAGCAGGGTCTTGCTCAGTGCTCATGACAGTGACATCAGAAGGGATGGAATCGTGGCCACTGCTGGAGCCTAGACCTAAGGCACAAGATCCTCCAGCTTCATTAAAGTTTCCCACACACTAAGCTTGGCAAGAAAGCAGCAGAGCCTTCAAATCCCAAGAGACCTTGAGGACTGAGATAACGTGTATTTCAGCATTAATTCCTGCTGACTAATGGCTACTTACTGAAGGAGACTTCCTGAGGCACCGGTGTTGCCCAAGGCCCTAGAACCTCCACATAACACTTTGAGTGGGTGTGAGAGCAGACGAAATAACAAATGACGTGAAATTCCAGCCTGTTGGTAGGATGAGGACTGGGAGAGGAATCTAAGCTAAATAAAAAGATCCTTCTCTCACACCCCCCTCTATGGCAAAGCAGTTATTCTCAATTACCCTGTTTTATATTCCTTCTTAGGAATTATCATAAGCAAGATAGATAGATACACAGATAATTATTTTTCTGGACCTGCCATACCAAACACCACAGACTGAGTGGCTTAACAGCAGGAACAATTTTCTCACAGTTCTGGAGGCCAGAAGTCCAAAGTCAAGGTATTGCCAGGCTTAATTTCTTCTGAGGCTTCTCTTCTTGGCTTGCAGATGGCCTCTGTTTTGCTATGTCCTCACATGGTCTTTTTCTCTGTGTGTGTCTATGTCTTAATTTCCTTTTCTTATAAGGACACAAGTTGTACTGGATTAATCAGATTGGCCTACCCATACAATCTGATTTTCCTTCATTTCCTTTTTAAAGGCCTCCAAAAATAGTCACATTCTGAGGTACTAGGGGTTAGAACCTCAGCACATGAATTTTGAGGGGATACAATTCAGCCCATAATAGATAAATGGATGGATAGATAGATAGATAGATAGATAGATAGATAGATAGAATCTCAGTAACTTATTCTGCTGAGGAGAGACACTCATCTGGCTGTGAGCTTAAGGTAAGAGGTCTGGGGTCCTCCTATTTGCCGTAATCCTTACTTTCCGACCTTTGGAGATACCTGGTATCTCTATTTCCTAAGCCTTATGATGCTAGTGGCATGAATCAGTTTGCTTTTTTTGATTTCCTATTTCCCCTCCTTTACTTCTTTCCTCTACCAGTCACTTAACCAACCATAACAAACTCAAATCACATTCAGTGACATCCAGCTGCTTCTTGTCTTCTGAAACATTGTTGGCATTCCTTACTGGCTGTTGTCTTTTCTCGTTCACTTTATTATTTGATTTTATACATTTTTTTTTTCTTTCTTTATAATCATTCTAGGAGGATCTCATGATGATGTGGAGATAATCTGCAGATTCAGTGCTTCATGGTTAGTTTAATCTAGAATCTGCTATGTTATTTTTAGCTTGTTTAATAAGACTTTAAGGTCCTAAAGCCTCGTTCCTAATTCCTGATGAGTTCCTTATTATTAATTGTGCAAAAGTTCTATTCTTAATAATCAATATGTTTATTTTTATAGAATTAATTATATAAGAAAGAGTATTATCCAGGAAATTATAAACATTATATCTAACAATGGTTCTCGTTACTATGGATTTGATGAAATTTTTATGTATAAACCTGGGTCATTGTATAACAAAATAATACCACATCACACAATAACATTTAGATCATTAGAGAAGATAACCTGGCCCAATGTAACTTTTGGTTTCGGTTTTTATTACTTGCCTAGACAAACCCTACATATAGTCCAACCAGATTAGCAACTTGTTCTCCAAAACATGCCTCACGTATTTCAGCCTGGGTGCATTTGTTTGGTGTATTTTTTCCTTCTAGATGATTTTAAATGATGATTCATCTTCCTTTGTTAAAATCCTTTCCATTTTTCAAAGCCCACCTCAAAAGCCATCTTTCTAGAGGCTCTTAACTAGATGTTCTGTCGCTCCTTTGAATTTAATATTTCTACTCTTCTTCTGGCTCTTATTTGACTCTAGTCAACTTGTGCGTGAACTTAGTATATCGTTCTTACTACACAAATAGCACTAGAAAACAAAGTTTCAGTCAATTCCTCATGAGTGTCTATGGCACTACTTTGCATTTAGCAAGAGCTCAATAAATTTGTTGATTTGAATTAAATTCCCAGGTCACAGTTACTTCAGTTGATAACTAATGGGAAATATGAATTTATTTAAATACTAATCTCTATAAAATAATTAGAAAGCTAAATCTGCTTTTAATACTATTATGCATCCTCCTGCCAAATTAAGACCCAACCAAAGCATCGTAAATCCAAAATCATACTTAATTTTCATGTTACATAGGTAATGTGGGGATTTGTTTCTGTTTTTGTTTTTGTTTTTTGCATTTATAAAAATTAAGGCAGTGCCTTGAAAACTGATTATATAGACTCACAAGAAAAGGTTTTAGGACAAATTTAATATAGGCTTAAAGACCTGTCAGTCTGTTAAGCACAAAAAAACCCAAGGAATGTCTTTGGCTATTATTAGAATAACAGAAAATGAAGAAGACATCTGTTTAAGAGATATTCCTGCTAACACAGAATTGGGAGCAGAGAGCAGTAGTTGAAGAAGGGAAGAGAGCAGAACTAAGCAGATGATACATCTAGTAGTTTTTCCCCAAGAGGTTTTGAGTATAAAGAAGTGGCACTACCAATGTACTAAAAACCCTTCAGGGAATCACGAAGCTTCAGTGCACTGATCTGTGCCACAGAATAGGAAATGCAGAGCAGTGAAGATGGGTCGGCCTCAATAATTTCAGAATAGTTTGACTTCCTCAAAACCAGCACACAGTTCAATATAACAAATAGTATAATTTTTCAACGTTGTACAGCATTACTGAATGATAACCAAAGATTTCCTTCTTTTGTTTGTTCCATGGCTATGTCATCAGGGACAAAAAGAAACCAAATTTTCTTTTTCCACATACTCTACCCATGACCAAGCCATGGCACGTCACACACACAAACAATGAAAATATAGGAAGACACAGGAATAGGCGTTTTTAAGAATTAAGCAAAAGGAGTAGCTAACAGGCTGGTACTTTGTTACATTATATCTACTCAATAAATGAGCAATTGGTTAATGCTTCAAATCTGGTCAATGGTGATGAAGTATTAATTAAAGTTATAAGCTGATATGAAAGAAGTAACAAGAAATAATCAAAATATCTTTTTCTATGTTGTGAAAGTTAGCAAATCATGCTGCCAACATAGATCCACAGCATGTTAGAACAGGTTATAACATCAAATAACTTGTTACTTATTATGCACAGGGGTGCCCAGTGCACAGATTTTTGAAGTCTTTTGTCCTTTGCCCAAAGCTAATTGGTGGAAAAGCCAGGACTAGAATTCCAGCCACCCCCTTTTGGGGTTCACTTACGCTTTTTCTACTCATCACACTGCCAAAGACAAGCCAGGTTTATTGAGCAATAGATGCAACAACTATTCTGATCATTTACCATAAAGCACTTTGAAGCCTTAATTTCTTAAAAATCAGAATTTATAAAATTCTTTAATTATCTTTGTATGTGGTGGTGCATATTTATCTCCAGCTAAAAGGAAAGGGTCATAACTGTATGCTTTCATTCATTCACTTGACCGACATTTACTGTGTTCCTACTATGTGTTAGTCACAGCAAAATTTATTGTTTCAGTTCATTGACAATATCCTTACCAATGGTGGGTTTTCAAACAAGTGCATTCAGATAGTTTAAGGGGAAATAAACAAGATTTATAAAGCACATGTCCCCCTTTTACTTAAAACCTTTGCATTGGGTACTCAACCTATTTTCTTCCCTGGTTATAAACAACTCCTTTAACCTGTCAGTCATTTGTAAACCAATGCCCTTAATTCCAGAACTATAGAGAATATGGATGAATCATGGCGCATTCAGTCTTTTACTTGGTAAGTATGTAGCACAGTCATATTGTTATGAACAAGGATACAGGGAAATAGTACTGGTCTATTATTATGGATAAGATTTACTGGTTTTTAGGTAATAATGTCCTAAATGTTATGTTATATAAAAGTGAAGTAATCTTAATAGCTGTTTAACTCTCTTGCTGGAACTTGGTTATTGGGCAACAGTAAGGAGCTTTTGGGGGGCAATTATAGTGGATTTCTTTTTATAGCTTTCATGATTATTAGGCAAAAGCATGTCATGAGAATAGTAAAGCCATGCCTTTTGCTTTCTGAGCAGGTCTGTGTAAGCAATTTAATATGGTTCACCGAGAGGGAGTATGGTAGCTAGTCCATGGTAAGCCTAAACAAACTGCAGTCGAAATTGCAATGGTTGTTCCTGGCTCAATTCATGCCCCTGGATTAAACTGAAATATTACCCATGTCATGTAGGGATATTGAAGAGAGGTGTAATTCTGTTGGTTTCAACTAGGTCCTGCCAGCAGTAACTGCCATATGAAAAACAGTGAAAATACATTTCCCAAAGAATTATTAGTAAAAGGTGAAACTCCAACAAGAAGTGCAATTCAAAATAGTAATAAAACAAAGAATAAGGAAAATTATTTGCTATCTACAAGAGTAAAATTATGGAAAGCTGTCATCAGTGAAATTACCCTCCTCATAGAATTACAGAATTGTTTAGATTTCTTTTACTGCTTCTGTTGAGTAAGCTAAGTTTACATTGCCTTGTTTCCACAGATACACACATTATATTATTTATTTCCATAACTGGTAAAATTCCAGCATCATAAATAACTTGCCCACACAGCCTGTGTTGTTTTATTTAGTGTGTACATATTAATGCCTTAAATTACATTTCTATAGCACATTCAATGAGCATACTAATAAAATCACAGCCGCTTCAATGACCTTGAGACTGAACCTCAGTCCTTCACCTACAGAATTTTAAAAACACAGACATGGAGGAGGCAGAGGGAAGATGCATAAGTAATTGTGGATTCAAAGCATATGTTTATCTCTGGGAGTATTTGCTCCTCAAATGTTGTTAATATTTAAATATACATTTTCAGAAAGCAGCCATTCTCTAATAATAACTCTTGCGACCAACCTAAAATTTTGTAGGCTGCCAATCTTCCAGTTAGACCTCTTAACTGTGCCGCTCTCTTTAATAGTAATTGTCAATTTGACAATCCCTCTGATTGCCAAAGCATTTTGCAGATATTAACCAGGAAATCTCACGGAGCTCCTCTGAGATGGAGTTCTCTCCCTTCTTAAAGGAGGGACAACTGAGCATAAGTGACTTGTCCTGTAACTACAAAGGAGAGTGAAGGACAGGACTGGGATTAAAATTCTGGGACCAGCAATTACTAAAATCAACAATCTTGGGTCAGCAAAGCCATTTTTGGATTTTGGTTCCCTAATGGAAAGTGAAGTATAGAGACATGAAGCTATTAAATACTATTTAGTTAAGTGTATTTGTACTTTGCTTCTGCCATGTAGGTTTATGTTTCCCTAATTCATAAGGTTGAGATTATAATAAAAAGTAAACTTGGACTAACAAAAACTCTAAAGGAATGAATGATAAGCTTTTGAAATACTATTACAACCTGGAGTGATCCCAAAGCTCGCTACCACTCAACCCTCAGAAGATACTTGAAAAGAATCTCTTCTCTGAGAATATTACTGTCAAGGACATTTAGGGAAGGGCGATACAGATTTCGTGGTTATCAGGTAAACTAAGCATTATCCCTGTTATCCCTTACCCTTCTTTTAGTGTTAATGTTACCATCATATTTTAAAAAGTAAGCAGACAAAAAGGTACCTTTTGGATGGTTGGTTTTGAGGAAAAATTAAAACGAGAAAAGTATATTTTTAGAAATTACTTACATTCTACAGAGTATCTTTACATTCTGCAATAAAATATTTTTTATTAAAAATCAGATCAACTTATTTTTCTGATGAAGGTAGTATATACTTACAAAACAGTTCAAACCAATATCATTGAACACTATGAAACCTAAAAAATTTGGTTACAATTTACTTAAAGTAGAAGAGATGATCGAAATCTAAAAAAAAAAAAAACAAACAAAAAAATCTATTAGGATAAGACTAGAGGATGTAGAAGAAAAAAGAGCCACGACTAACATTCTGGGCTATTATTAGTGTGCTCTACTTCCTAGAAAATTCTAAACCATAAGCTCACTGAATATTTTAGATCTAGAAGGATAGTGAGAGAGATTATCTTTTAATATGATGTCTTCATTTAATATTGCATTTCCTTGATTCTAAGACCCAAATTTTTTTTCACATTTTAACATCACTGAAATTGAAATGCATCCTACAATCAAAAGTATCTTATTATTGCTGTTGGCTAATGTTTCCAAATTTCTAATAAGTATTCATCCTTGAGATTCATTAATGAAAAGCTAGAATTTAGGGGACTTTTCAGGAATTCCCTGAACTATGTTATTCTGCATTTTTCATTACACACTATTTATGTGTTTTAAATAATAATGAGTGACCACAGTAATAAATAGTGAATCGTTTTTCTATGATAAGGTTATACTGAGAATTTTGGTGGTTTCCTATTAGAAAACAATGGGTAAATGCATGGTTTGTCTACATGATGATCAATGTGTTGTAATTAACCCGTAAATCTCTACCTGACATAGACATCATAATAGGACACATTTATGAAGTTAAATAAAAGTCATTCAAAGAAAGATTTTGCTAAATATTTAATATTTAAAAGTTAGTACTCTTAAAATGAAAATTTAAAGTACAAAACATTAATTGATCCATCTGATAATCTTGATCTTTGTTTCACAACAAATATCCCAGATGTTAAAAATATTTCTTCCATTTTGCACTGTTGATTTGATTGAATTAAGAGTATGTCCAAAGCAACCTCAACTTCTGCAAGTTTATTAAGGTACATGCTGTTTCATAGAAGCTCTTTAACAACAACAGCAAAGTAAAACTATTTTTTCAGCTTTCCTTGATTGTGATGTTGAAATCAATATTGCTTTTGCTAATTCATATTTTAGATCAATTTCCAATTTCATTTTGTAGTGTTCCACAACAATATTCTCATCTTCTTTCTGTTTCATTTCTTTTGTTAAATTATTTACAAAGATGTGTACTGATAGCAAATACCCAAACACTACAAAATGCTGATGAATATTGCTGGGAAGTATTAGAATAACATAACCTTTGGATTTCCTAGCAAGATGAACAGTACTACACACATCCATAGGTCAAAATTGCTGATTTAAGGACTCAGATTGGTTAATTCATGGAACACCACTCATAAAATTTGTGTGAATATACAGTGCTTACAAACTTCTTAATAATTAATTTATTGGCAAGAATGGCTCACTAAGAGCTGCAGAAAGGGCTAGGAACTCACATATAACATGGCAACAACTGCAAGCAAGAATGATTGAGTAGTAATGTCTCCCATTGATTGTTAAGCTTTAATTTTCACAAGAAAATTATATATCTCCTGTTTCCTATATTGATTTTTTTCACAAGATTTTGGATTCTGAAACATGTATAAATTTCCTAAGGAATTTTAGGAAATACTACTGTCAACCAGATAGAGGTTATGACATGTAGCTGTTGCCTGTGCATTTTTAAACATCAGAATAATCAAAATCAAAATTTACAGAACGAGTGTCAGCAGCTTAGAAGAAAATTCCCGAGGTGATAGTAGAACACTTTTTAAACCCTTACTCTAACTGCTTTTGAGGGACAGGTAGGGGAGGGGATGTATCAGAAATGTTTAACAACATTTCTTAAGTGAGTTTCTAAAGGAAACTAGTTCTACCTAATTGCAAAGCCTTCTTAAAAGCCCAGCACTAAAGGCTTTAGTTCTCTTAGCATTTTTTTCTTTGAACTGCTGCATCAACAATAATTTTGATGGCACGCAAGATGTGATAGTGTAGGGAAAAATGGACGTCAAATGACTCAGAGTCAAAAACTGATTCCAAATAATTGGAATCTGAAAGTCAAGATATTTTAGAATGACTTTAGCCAATTTAGTTTGCCTAAGTTTTCCTCTTTATGTAGGCATCTAATAAATGATTACAAGTTATGTATAATTAAGTCTGAGAGCTCTTTCCATAAGTATTAAATAGAATTTCAAAGTGATAAGAAAGTATTTTCTAATAGTGTAATTGGTAGTGTTTTTTCTTTATCGGTACATAAAATAATAATACATGTTATAATCAATGATATCTCAGGTTGGATAAAAACAACATAGATGCAGGAACTGAGACTGAGAGATTACATGACTTCCCAAACATACTGATGTTTTGATAAATGTGCATATAGGATCTAAAACTGTATAAATATATTTTAGAATTAATTCTAACATTTTCGAGGTCTAACTATATTGATACACATAGATTAAGTACATTAACTTTAACTGTAGAGTAGTATTACATCCCATGAACATCCCACAATTTACCAAATCACCTACTGATGAGCTTTACCAATGTTTATATTAACAATGCTGCAATAAGCATTTATACTGGTTAACATAACATTAGGTACTCTGATTACAAATCCCCCAATAGCTCAAACATGGTAGGACTTTATTCCCAGCTCACATACAGACCAAAATGCACATTCTTGATTGGTGAAGGCTTTCCTCCAAGTAGGAAGGCCCACGTTCTTCCATCTTAAGACTCTATTATTTTCATCATATGGCTTTCAAAGTCTCTGCTTTTTTGCTTCAAGCCAGTGGAAGAAGAAAAAGCATGGGGATTATGTGTGGCTGTTTTTTTATGAGGCAGGTCTGGATGTGTTGCGCATTAATTCTACTCACCCCTAGCTAGAATTCAGTTGCAGGGCCACAACTAATGATAAGGAGGTTAGGAAATGTAGTCTAACCATATGCCCAGGAAAAGGAGGAAATATGTTTTGTGAAGTGCTATCACCTTCTGCCACAAAATCCTTATGTATGTCTCCTTGTGCCCAGTTATGAGGGTCTATCTAGGGCATATACCTATATGTGGGACTGCTGAGTCTTAGTGAATAAATCTGTAACTTGATTTAAACATCAAGTCACTGGATAAGTGTTTTGTATTCTCCCATTTTAGTCAACTCTTGAGATTATCAGCTTTTAAAATTTTTGCAGTTTGGTAACAGCCAAGGAGCATCCAACAACTGCTTTAAATTTACATTCTATTAATTAATAGTAATACCGAGGATCTTTTCATGATTATTGGTCACTCAAATGGCTCTTTTCTATAAACTCTCTGTTTTTATCTTTTGCTCACTTTTCTATTGAGTTATCTTTTACTTTTGAGTAGTATTTGTCCTTTATATATTCTATTTAAAATATATATATATTTATTTTAGAGAGAGGGAAAGAGGGAGAGGGCAAGGGAGACAGAGAGAGAGAGTGGAGGGAGGGACAGAGGGAGAGAATCTTCAAGCAAACTCCCCTCCGAGCACAGAGCCAGATACGAGACAGGACTGATCCCATGACCCATGAGATGACAACCTGAGCCAAAACCAAGAGCTGGACACTTAACTGACTGAGACACCTAGGTGCTCCTATTCTTTATGTATTCTAGATAATAATCCTTTGATGGTAATTTGCATTGCAAACACATTCTCCCAGTTGTGGCTTGTTTTCATTTTGTTTATGTCTCTTGACATACAAAAGTTAATCTTAATGTACTTAAATTTATCCTTTCCTTTATCTTTTATGCTTTTGTGTCTTGTTTAAAAAATTGACAAATAAAAAAAAATTGACAAATACATCTACATTTTTTCTAAATGTTTTAAAGCTTTGTTTCTTATGCTTAGCTTTAAATTCAGTATAAAATGTATTTTTAGATAAGTACGAGATAATGCTCTAACTTTCTTCCATCTGGATGGCCAATTGTCTCAGCATCACTATTGAATTTTTCTTTCTTTCTCAACTCATTTGTGATTATATTTGTATATGATCTCCTATATATACTAGAGTCTGTTTGTAAGTTCTATTCCACCGCAACCAAACCTTAACTTCCTGGTTTGTATATTGTTCAATATTAGTTTGAACCATTTTATAAGTATATACTACATTCATAATAAAAACATATTGATCCGATTTTTAATACAAAAATTTTAATGTAGAATGTAAATATATTCTGTTATTTGAAAAATAAACTGTTTTCTTTTTTTTTTTTATTTTTTTTTAAAAGATTTTATTTATTTATTTGACAGAGAGAGAGACACAGCGAGAGAGGGAACACAAGCAGGGGGAGTGGGAGAGGGAGAAGCAGGCTTCCCGCGGAGCAGGGAGCCCGATGCGGGGCTCGATCCCAGGACCTGGAATCATGACCTGAGCCGAAGGCAGACGCTTAACGACTGAGCCACCCAGGCGCCCCAATAAACTGTTTTCTTATCTCCAATTTCTAGAGTCAGCACAAGATCCTCAAATTAAGATTGAGTTCCAAGGCAAAGATTAAATCAAATGCATGAACATTACGTATCACCTGGTGACACAGGCCGAACTGAGGAAGTGGTGTCAAACCTTTGTGAAGACCTTCTAGAAAGTATAAACTCGAGTCCCATAGAAGCCTGATGGGCACAAAGAATCTGATTAAATAGAGAGGAAGGTCTAAAAAGGAATTGTAAGTTTGGCTTTGACAAATGGAGTTGACTTGCATCAAATATATAGATAATCCATAAATTTCTGACGACAGAAACAGTCTGAGCCAAAAGAAACAGACTGTTAGAGACCTGAAAAGGACTTTAGGCCTTCAAATTTCTACAAGCAAGAAGCCGGCTGAGACGACTGCTCAGCAATCAAAAAGGAGCATGTTTTCCAAAGCCTTCATCAGAAGTGGACAACGAGGATGATGGATGGTGATGTAGCTCACAGAAGATGCAACCAAAGTCTATGGGTAATAACAAACTGGAGATGCACTTTGAAGCATCAAATGGATCAGAACCAGTACCTGATCAACAGATAGTCCCTATCCCAAAGTAGGGTGAGTTGGCAGCCTTTGATTAGTTGGATTTTCAGACCTGCTATTGGAGCAATGGCTGCCACGTGATTAGCCTGTCCTTGTTTCACTATTTGTATATTGGGTGCATTGCATGGGGAGTAGGGGAGGAAGGGGTAACTTGTTTTTTTAAGTTCGTAGGTCTCTGGATTAAGAGAAATTGCACTTAGACCTGATATAGATCATAAGAAACTCAACTTTGAGCCTGATGCCATGATTGGATGAGACTTTTTAGAGTCCCAGAGTAAGAGTGTTTGTGGGAGTTTGAATTATTGGCCTCTATTCTTCATTTCTTGTAGCATGGTCCATCGCGGATAGAGTATATTTCCTTACTCTGACTTTGTGCTTGGCCATGTGACATTTCCATTTGACCTCTTGCCTGTCTGTTGTCATCTTGAGGAGAACTTCTCCTAGGTGGCTTCTTCCCCTTCCATTTGGGCCCTCGGATGAACCTACGTGCAGCAGAACCACTGGTGCCAAACAACAGGCCCTCACGAAGGAAGCAGGGCTGCCCAGCTGAGCCCAGCCCAGAGTAGCAGAGCTGCTTCAGTTTGTCTGCAGATCTTTAGGCATAAACAGTTGTTTTAGGCAGTGGTTGGCAAACTTTTTTTTAAAGCGCCAGATAAGGGCGCCTGGGTGGCTCAGTTGTCAAGCGTCTGCCTTCGGCTCAGGTCATGATCCCAGGGTCCCGGGATCCAGCCCTGTGTCGGGCTCCCTGCTCAGCGGGAAGCCTGCTTCTCCCTCTCCCACTTCCCCTGCTTGTGTTTCCTCTCTCCCTGTGTCTCTCTCTGTCAAATAAATAAGTAAAATCT
Source organism: Halichoerus grypus (assembly GCF_964656455.1). NCBI lineage: Eukaryota > Metazoa > Chordata > Mammalia > Carnivora > Phocidae > Halichoerus > Halichoerus grypus. The sequence goes on along the minus strand of NC_135716.1, from coordinate 130,187,662 downwards.
TTTAAAAATAAAAAAATAAAACACCAGATAATAAATACTAAAGGTATTGTGGATCATGTGATCTAGTTGTCTATAGTGCAAACGCAACCATAGACAATTCATAAATGAGCATGGCTATGTTCTAATAAAACTATTTATGGGCACCAAAATTTAAAATTCATAAAATTTTCATATGCACAAGATATTCTTATTTTGATTTTTTCTCAACTGTTTAAATATATAAAACCATTCTTAATTCATTGACTGTTAAAAAAAAAAAAATGGCAGGTTGGATTTGGCTCCTTGGCCAAAAATCGTTTGCAGACCCCCATTTTAAAGTACTAAGTTTTTATGGTCTTGCCTGAAATATTCTTTACTACCCCAAGGGGGATAATCTACCACCCATCACAGCAACTATTTTGAAAAATCCTTTATAGACACCCCTCTTGTCAAAGTTCCACCTCTAACAGTAGCTATTCAAACTTCATCTGCCCTCTGTACTCTTTTTCTCTCTCTGCCAGATCTTAGACCCTTTTATTCCCACCCTTGTACCCCAAGTTATTTGTTATATAAAACTATTTATTCCCTTATCATTTTTTTCTTCCATTTTCATTTTATCTTTCATCTCTGATAAGCAAAACCCAAATGCTTTCTGTGGGACCTGCCTTCTTAGAAGGTCAGGTACTTGGGAAAATGTGCATATTTAATCATTTACCTGGGCACACATAATTTACTCATGCCAAAAATATTACTACTCAATGCTATAAGAAAATTCTTAAAGGCAATACTGTGTAATATAAGAAAATTCTTAAAGGCAATACTGTGTAATAAAACTAAACACTTTCAAAATGTAGTATTTCATACAGATAAGAACAAACAGAAGGCTGGACTGTGTCCCCACCCTCCCCCTGCGAACCCCCCATCCATCACGGAGCGAGAAGAGATGGCCCAGTAACTGATGAACCATACTTAAATGCAACCACAAACCCAGACATTTTTAAAGTGTGATTCAGGACTACAAGTATCTTCAACTTCATTTCAGTAGATACTGACATTTAAACTGGGAGCTCACTGTGACGACTACAGCAGAGCACTGTTAGGTTACACGCATCTGCACTTGTTCAGATAAACACACTCACCAAACTCCCTAACTCCCTTTAGAGGGATAAGGAAGCCCATTAATGGAAACTCATCACTGACCAGGATGGAACTGGTTATCGTTTGTCAAGGACAGGTTATAACATATCCCTTGGTACCTACAGCTATTTGACGTGCTTGTGGTATTTCAGACTGTGGAATATATTTTCCAGTCTAAAATCCAAATAAAATGAAGGACAAAATCAGGCTTTCACTATTTTCTTTTCCTCCAAACTTCCCTCGTAAAAATTTAATCTGAGACTATTTTTGCAGAGTATTTTCTAGGACAAAGATATGGATCAGGACCTCAGCCCCACAATGGCCACGTCTGATTAATTTTGACCAAAACTTCAGAGGGAGAGAGAAGAAAAGAAAGAGGAGAAATCAGAGGAAGAGGGAGAGAGGCCATAAGGCCTGAGAGAAAGCAAGAACAGGTGAGGAGGGAGAGGTGGGGAGGCAGCAGAGGGACAGTAGAACTCCCATTAGAAAATGAGGGTTAATTTCTCCCCAAATCTCCTGGGTAGAGAGGAAAGAAGGAGCTGTCTCAGTTTCTGCCTGATGGAAAAGACTTAATTAAAAATTTTAAAACTGCTGAAAGTGCTGTTTTATTGGCATAGTAGCTGTTTTAATGTTAACAGCACTTTTGAATTTTAAATATAGTCGTTTTGTCCCTAGTTCAGAAACTCTGGAAAAGGGACACATTTTTGAAAGTTCAAACAGGAAAGTACCTCAGAGATTGGGGTCTAAAATTTTGAAGGTGGGGACAGCATACTAAGGTTATCTTACCTGTCAGCTCTCCCCAGTTATCTCTACAGAGTGCCATGCAGAGAAACCCAATGTCCCTGCTGGGTGTGGTAGGCATGAGAGGCACCATTCAGATCACTCTTCAAGGAAAAACTTTGTGCCCCTGCTGGGAGAGCCATCAGCAGACAGCCTCCAGCATCTAGCTGCTTCAGGGTCTGCCTTAGCTGCAGAGAATCATTTCTCTTGGCCCTGGCCAAGGCAGCCTACATCCAGTGGTTAACAGTGGTGAGGATATGAAGGTCCAGCCATTTTGGCCGATAGCAGAACAACTCTGATGGGCCTATGCGCCAGAGTTTGCAGGAGCTTTGAGACTTAATCAGGCCTGTATCACATTCCATTCTACCTCTGCCCGATCCTGTTTCCTTCCCCTACCTGCCACAGTGTTGATCCCTAATCAGTATCCTGTAGCCCCACTCCCTCTGTCTCAGTGAGACAGAGAACGCAGCCTGCAACACTTGGTTCAGGGAAATGAAGGCTCTAATTGATTTGTGATGTCTGCTGTGGGGAAGGATAAGTACACTTTTGCTGGGCTGCTCGTCAAAGCCTAAAACCATCCGGGCAGAATAATCGGTAACTTTCTGAGCCTGAGAGTCAACATCAAAGGGAACATTGGAATCTTGTGGGGCAAACCCCAGAAAGATTCAATCATTTATTCATAAAGCATTTATTGATATTAGCTCCATATAGAATAGTACTGCATCCAAAAAATTAAGACGTAATTTAATAGAGACTACCTGAAACTCCTTAAAGAGGTTGTGGAAGCCCAGAAAACAAAGAGAAAACTTTGCCGGGAGAAGTTGGGAAGAAGAAATGACATGAATTTTCCTATCATAAGGACCACATGGCAGGCCTCCTCAAGTATGGAAGGAGGCAGCAAGTCAGGAAGCATGGCGTGCTCAGGGAATGGCAGGGGGTTTAGCGTGACCAAGTGTAGGGCAAGCGCAGCTTGGAGAGGGTCAGGTGGGGAGGCAGAATATGAGACTAGAACATCTGGTTATTGCCAGTTGGGGAAGGTCTTTTTTTGCCTTGCTCAGGAGTTTGGACTTTATCCAACAGCCACTGGGCACTTTTGGAAAGGAAGCTGCGTTTCTGTTGTGCGTGTGTTAATGTCTTGGACAGATGTTAGGCTTTTCTTGTGTTGTTCTGGATTCTAATATTGTTGTCCTTTGGATTAGTGTACACCTCTGTGGGCCCTTTATCCCCTTTATTTCAGGTGTTCCTCAGTTAGGAAAGGCATTCCTCAGAATAATTGGAGAAGGAATTCCTGTTTCTCTCTGGGTTTTTCTCAGTCTTGGGCCTGAATTTTAATGAGGCTTAATATGCTTGAAGCTACTGCAGAATCATGGGGTGTTAGGCAGGGCAGGGAGAAGATCTCTGACATGTATAAGCAGGCTGGGACCACATACTAAAGATGAGTAAAATATGACCTGTGAAATCAGATTTCTCAATTAACTTCCTTTTTGTGATCCCAGAGCTTTAGGGAAATTGTGTGTAACAGTGTGTGTCTGGGCTGGACTGGAGGTATCTCCCTGGTGTGCCAGCAAGTGGAATTAGGAAACACCCTGCTGGAAGTCCTCCAACTGCTCTGGGCAGGCTGTCTCCTTAACTGTGATAGCGTGTTAAGGGACACAAACAGATGTCCAGCCACATTCCCTGATTTGTCTGGGTCTCGGGAGCCCCATAAGAAAGCCCATAAACTCATCCACAATTAGAGTTCATTACAGATACAGCTGATAGACCCAGTGAGGGGATGGAAGGCGAAGGGATGGCTCATAGACAGGGGGGAGGAGTAGACTCTCCAGGAATATGAATGCAGAAGAATCACCAGGATCCTTGGCAGAAACAACTCATAAGTGTAAGCTGAGGGGTAGGCTCAACTGCAGGGCTAAATGTGGCAAAGGGGCAGTCAGTCATTTTGATAGAGCATGAAGCTGTACTTGAAACTCTTCTCACAATACTGCTCCCTAGAGGACCATGTGCTCCCTGGGAAAGAGAGGGCTAGGTAGTAAGATTGATAGGGTTATCACCCAAGCAGTTCTGCCATAAAACCTCATCAAATAGACAACTAGAGAAGGGATAAATACCTCCAGCTAGAGGGACAAATGCCATTCAGAGCCTGGGAGGCAAAATGTGGAGGAGCTCAATGGTGTCATCAGAAAGAAGATTCTAATCTATGATAGAGACTTGACAGTGAAGGGTGAGGAAAATGTAGGTGGTAGTATTAATAGGACACTGTGGCATTAAACATGAGGAATGAGTGAGACAGAGGATCTAACAGTGTTTCTGTGACAATTGAGGTAGACAATGATATGACAATTTAGTGAGGGATGCAGGTAAAAGGACCAGAATGAAGAAAAATAAGAAAAAGAAAAAGAAAAATGAGTTTGATTTGGGGAAAGTTTTCATAGGTTGGAGTATGTTGTTTGATTGTCCTATAAAGTTCTTGGGTGGGAAAAACACCAGGCAGTTGAGTAACTTGGATTACGAACACTTAAGAGGGGTGGCAGAAGAAGAATTAATATGGAGGGTGGTTAAGACTAGAAGCCTGGAAAATACCATATTTAAGGAACAATTAGAGGCAGTGGGATGAAAAGGAGGCAGAGAATGCAGGACAAAAATCACAGGGAGAAAAGGGGGAGATCTAGGAATGGGTATTTTGTGGAGTTTGGGGGGATTGTTGCTATGCTGGAGACGTACCACATTGGAAAGCGGAAACAGTAAAGGTGAGGCCACCATTGTGAAATCAGGTGTTCATTCAGAAAGATTAAAAGAAAATGTGGCCTGTGAGCCTGTCCACCTGTGGTCCTCTAGCTGGGGAAAGCCCCTTCGAACACCAAGAATAGCACATGTGAGGATACCTGCTCTGTAGCCATGTGACCAACACACTGTACCGTAGAGAAGATATGTTAGGAGTCTGTTCACAGGGACATGCACCCAAGGGAAAGCCCAATCCTAAGAAGCAAATGTAATTATTAACAGAGACGGAGCAAAGTCAGGGCCACTCAGGTACCTACCCCACTGTCTTCCCTTGTCCATTCTCTGTATTTGGCTCACAACCATGCCCAAGAGCTGCCTCAGAATCTCGAGGGGATAGACATGGCACTGGGCAGGTATGTGTAGTTTGGAAAAACATTTCCCCTGAGATTTTATCATGGATCCTCATGGTTGAGAAACTCCCGCTTTAGATCTGCAATTCAACCATTTCTAATACCAGGCTTAAGAAGTTTTCTAACAGTTGGCGAACCCAAGTGACCACCTGGTAAAGGCTGTAGTGCCTATAGACAGGAACTACCTTGACATGGTCATCGGTGCTCCAGCTATGCAGCACTATTTAGGAAGGGCTACGCCACTGTTGGGCATGCAGTCTTTCCAAGATTATTCTTTGATTCAAATATATTTCTAGTTGAAGAGAAGTATGAGCTACCTCTCCTTTGTCTCCCTCTCCAAACCCTGCCTTAGATATGCCATGCTTCAGGAGAATGAATACTTGAAAGTTTTGCTTCATACTGTGCTTGCTCCACACCCCCTACCCCACCCCACTGCTCCTTTCCTGGGTGGGCTCCAGGAACTCTAGTTTCTCCACAAAAATGCCACAACTGGGTATGGCCCTGAAGAATCACATTCTGCCTCCTTCCAAAGGGTAGATTTTTCATTTTTCCTCAGAATTAAGGAAATGAATCAATGCCATATTTTTCTTGTTTTATCATGCACATGGTAAGGAGGAAAACAGGATTTACTGAAGAAGAACATGCAAATGTGTGTGGTTTATAATGTGGAAAACTAAGTGAAACTAGCTTGTCTCTAGTAGCCCCTGAATAATATTCACTTTTCTTGCAAGCGGTGTTTAACTGATCTGGTTTTCAAACTGCACAAAAGCAGAATTAATTAATATTTTCCTAATTTTTTATTATGGCTTTGTTTTCCAACACGAATGAGATATTTGAATCCATTAATAAGTAAAAATGTAAATGTTATTATTAGCATAAACTAAGCAAAACTGAAGCTCTTTTATAAAAGATCCTACTTAAAGATGCAAGAGAGCTGCCTGATAAAAATCGATCAAAATAAGTCCAGAAGTGTTTCTTCTTGAGAAAAAAATAATATAATTGGTAATTATAGAGCCAGAATAGAAGAGAATAGCTACTCTTTAAGTAGTTGATTAAGGTTCAATGACTTTCTCTATGATGTTTTGGAAAAAAAAGGGACTATTTAGTAGGTAAAGGAGAAGACCTTCTAAGATAAACAAATGGAATTAGGTAAAGACGTTTTCTCATTTATAGGGGCGGGGGGGGGCATCTCATCCTCTCAACCACTCACATAACAAGTTAGTTTCATTAAAAAATTGAGCTAAATACACTATTTGCAAAGATTTCATGTTTCAGATAGATGTTTCCTTTCCCAAAGATCACCTTTTTTTTTTCTTTATTTGACGGCACAATAAACAAATTCTTAAAAATTCTCTGCTATAATTTCTTATGATGTTTTAAGGCACAACACTCAATTTGCTTTCCTGATATTTCTTTTAATTCATTCATTTATTCTACAAATATTTACTGAGCACCCACAATGTTCTAGGCACTATGTTCAAAACTCCAAGCAAGCAACCCCCCATTTTAATTTTGCACTATGCAAAGAGTTGAGTGAAAACATGTTTTCTCTCATAATCATGCAAGGATACAACTTCCTTTTATCTCTTTTCATGCTGAAATTTTTTTGGCATAAACATATTTTCACTTTTGACAAAAGAAAATTAGTTTAATTCTCACCACTGACAACAAATCTAAAGGCAGCTTTTTAAGTTCTTAAGTTTGATTATCATTTGCTTTGCTTTGCAGGGTACACAGCACTGAACAGGAATATTCTTGTTTTCCTTTTTTTTTTACTACCCTTTACACTATTCCTACTGCTCTTCTTCCTAGAACCTTTGTTAAGAACTCTTATCTGACTAAATCCAAGCAAACAACCTTGCGAACAAACATAGACAGGGTCTAGTTAAATATGTTAATTTCTGTAGTCTCTTTTATAGAAATTGACAGGAGCTATTGCAGAGTTCACTTTAACCATGGTCTTCTTGGACCACTGGAGACCAAGTCAGTCTTACTTAACTGACAGAAAAACTAAATTTAACCAATCACATTTATAAGGCAAATCAACAACCAAACCAACAAACCAACTAACCACTATTAAGGGGTCCCAAGGTCCAACTGGAGATGGCATAGCTGATGACCAGAAGGGGCCTGAACAGGAGTGGGTTGGAAAAGATAACAAAGCCCTTCTTAGAATCAGATTTTGCAGATCAGTAGTGAGAATATGTTGATGATTTCTTAATATATTTGCAACTGAGTAAGGCTGAAATTTCATATGAACGGAGGTGTGTGGAAGTGTGCACTTTCAGTGGTCTTGTGATGAACTCCTAACATCAACTTCTTCATATTCATTTTCTTCCGGAGGGAGACCCTCCCTTCCTCCTTCCCTCCCTTCCTTATTCTCATTTACTGACAAAACAATATTATTCTTACTTCATGAAGATGAAAAGCTTCTCTGTAGGGCTCTCTCCAGGTCTTAGACAGATATTAATAAACTTAGCTTCACAGGAGTCAGAGTGAGTTTAGTGGTTAGAAGCATGAGTTTTGAAGCCATATGGACTTAGGCTCAAGTCTCTTTTTTATCACTGCCTGTGTGTGACCTTCAGCAGTGTGCTTATCCTCTCTAAATCTCATTTCCCTCCTCTGTAGCATACAGAATATTATTATTTACCTTATAGGTTTGTTTAAGACTTAAATGATAAAAAGCTCCCAATGTGTTATAAGACTTAGATAAATATGTTTTAAACACCTTTGAATGAAGAGCTATGGCACATGAGCACTTTAAAAAGTGCCTGGGGACACCTGGATGGCTCAGTTGGTTAAACGTCTGCTTTCGGCTCAGGTCATGATCTTGGAGTCCTGGGATTGAGCCCTGCCATCTCAGACTCCCTGCTCATCAGGGAGTTCTGCTTCTCCCTCTCCCTCTTCCCCTCCTCTCGCTTGTGCATGTGCACACATGCTCTCTCTCTCTCTCTTTCAAATAAATAAATAAAATCTTAAAAAAAAAGTGTCCTGGAAATAGGGGCCAGGCGTATGTAGGACAGGTTCTTCTGCCATTTACCCTTTGTAGGGTGCAAGACTTATTCATCATTGTATTTCCAAACATTATCAAACATTATTTCCAAAACAATAGTGGGCATTCAGTGTTTGCTCAATAAATGAGTAAACGAAAGAATGAATGATCTAGAAGAAGTCCAAGTAAATTTCTTCTTCTGGGCCAAGTCTAACTGGTAGGATTCAGGAAGAATTATTAAGGTACATATGTGCTTGGCTGCAACAATCAATCTGCTGTCTGTCTAGCTAGGGCATGGGCCCAGGGAGTGGCACCATGAGTGCTACTGGGGGATTGACCCAGGCCTTGGCCCTTGATCTATCAAGGAAAGAAATCAGAAGTTGGAATTATGGTGATGGTATTTCCTTCTGGTCCACATGCTCTTCATTAAAAGAGACAAGTAATCTTATCACATTCACCTTGGAAGGACTGGCATCAGAGAAAGTTGTGTTGGTCACAATCTAAAGCCCAATTAGGCAGACTATGAGCACTACTTCTCTCCTCACATTATTTCTTTTAGACTGAGTAAAACCAATGTTCCTTCCACTTTAATTCTTCCCATTATTTTTTAGCTCCCATTTTATTCAGATATTAGAACATCCTACTTTCAATTTGCAGTTTGACAGGTTTGACTCTATTAAGCTAGATCAGATTTACCAGTAGAAATTAAAAAAAAAAAAAAAAAAACAGTGGAGACTCCGTTACAGAAACTGATTCACAGTTCTCAGCATGGTGCCAAGTAGTTTTGTATTTGGGGGAAGTCTGCAGATGGTTCTGAGGCATAGCTTTAGTGGAGAACTATTAGTATACAAAATGCTTTTTTATTAACTTTATTTGAATTGTGGTTTCAGATATTGGTACTTATGGATCCTTAGTTTTCTTCATCTTTAAAATGCACATAACATTCTAGAGTTATTGTGGTAATCAGAGATAATACCAGAGATAATACCAAATATTAATCATTAATATTTGTGTCCCTCAAGAGATGTTATAAGGAAGACATCATTCTAAATCCAAAGGGACTTGAGGGATTAGAAAAAATATAATATTATTATCAATATTAACACTGTTTTGAATTTATAAAGTGTTACTGGGTTTACCCAGAATGATCATGGAATTAGATATTCTAATTAACTTACTTCTCTGGGCTAGCCGGAAAATAAATTTTGATTGAATTCTCCTTGCTGAAAATATTCCTAAAATCTAATAGTCTTTTCTGCCTTAAAAAATCGAGTATAGTGCACATAATTGAATCAATGTTGATAATTCCAGTACCACAGTGTTATCATTCAGAATGGAAAATTTTTCATTGTAGAGTAGTATACACATTGCTTATTGAAAGATATGGTGAAGTATTTGGATATTCAGGATCTGTCTGGGAGGTTGTTTTACTGTTTTTTGTTTGGTTCTGGTTTTTAATAGAAACCACTGTTTAACCCATTCCTGGTTGCATCAGTCATCTTGAGGATGTAATGTTGTGGAATAGTCCTGTGCAAGAACATCTGTTATCAACCCTAGAGAACTCCCTCCTCAACTGGGAGCTTTTAAATTCTATTCCCAGCCAAAAAGTGAAAACAAATAGGACTGGTCCTTTGATATATGTTAGCACTTTGGGCTGTGTTTTAGGGAGGACAGGCATAGGGAGACTGAATTTCCTGCTGTTCTAAGCTGTGTGCTTTCCACACTGCTAGGAGGCCATTATTTATGCTCCAAATAGTAAAACAGTCACCCTCTTAGAATAATACCTGCCTTACTGAGTTCTCATGAAGACAAAGTGTGTTAACATTTGTAAAAGTGTGTTAACATTTGTAAAAATCATTTGTAAACATTTGTAAAATTTGTAAAAACATTTGTAAAAGTATGTTAACATTTGTATAAAAGGGCTTGGTCTCTGTCTATCTTGTTTACCAATCTACCCCCAATGCCTAGAAGAGTCCTTAAAATATTTGCTGAGTGAATGAATAAATATTACTCTTCCCTTCCTCATCATTGGGACCACCACGGCACTTCTACTCTACTTGTCTAAACGCATTTATCATATTCTACATTGGGGTCTTGTTAGTCATCTAATCTCTTGTACTATAGAGCAAGCTCTGTTAGCATAGGCTCATGTATCACAACTTTGTTGCTCCACAGTATCTGACACAGGAACTCAGTGAATGTATGATAAATGAATGCATGTTTTAAGTAAACCGAACTATGTAAGTAGTATATGTAATGAATGTTCATCATGGTATTTTCATAAGCTCTGTTGACTAGTGATAGAAATTCTCCATTTGGGGCACCTGGGTGGCTCAGTGGGAGAAGCATCTGACTCTTGATTTCAGCTCAGGGTCCTGAGATTGAGCCCCTCATTGGGCTTCAAGCTGGCCATGGAGCCTCCTTAAGAGTCTCTCTCTATCCTTCTCTCTCTGCCCCTCCCCTCCCCTTTCTCTTTCTCTAAAAAAAAGAAAAAGAAAGAAATGTTCCACCTGAAATCTTCCAAGTGAATTTAGCAGAAAAAGAATTACGGACAGTATCTTATATTTTTCTTTCAACATTGTTGGCTAACACTGCTTGGTGTTTAAACTCTTAACACATCTGGTGGCTGTTTTAATGATATTTAAAGTCACACAAATATGTAAGACCTATTATAATAGAATTTTTTTGAGAACTGAAAGTTATTCTAAGTAATGTAGTTCTTTCTTTTTGCAGGATGTTGCCCGCATTAGGTTCAATGGGAAAGAAGGGGAAATTGGGTTGATTCCTTATTTTTAGCCTCCGTTAGATGATTGTAATTCATTATTTGCTAGGTTACAAGAGGGTGTACTTCATCAACTCTGATGCATTTAGCATGCAGCTGCTTTGTGTCTCATGAGATCCCGACTGTCGCAGCCTACCACTCCTCCCGAAATCTCCCCACTGCCTCCCAAAGAAGTAGTATGTCAATATTATGCTTTTATTGATAGCTGCACAATTCACATTCCACTTCTTTCCCTAAACTTTTTTCATCATGTGATTTTATCTGCTGGCTTAGCCCTTTCATGCTAGCCATTTGTTTTGCCCCCAAGCATCTGGCCTTTGAAAATATAATGCATCTTACTGGCTTATTGAATAAGAGATATATATATAGCTGTGCTTATAGTCCAGCATGACTGTGCTTGCACACTAAGTCTTTTTTGTTTTAAGATTTTATTTACTTATTTGAGAGAGAGAGAATGAGAGACAGAGAGCACGAGAGGGAAGAGGGTCAGAGGGAGAAGCAGACCCCCTGCTGAGCAGGGAGCCCGATGTGGGACTCAAACCTGGGACTCCAGGATCATGACCTGAGCCGAAGGCAGTCGCTTAACCAACTGAGCCACCCAGGCGCCCTTGCACACTAAGTCTTAACTGAAGTACCTCAGCTTCCTCAATACTGTGGTAATGTTCATAATGGCCTGCTAACTTTCCTAGTTGTTATGCGATTATTAATTGTATACTGCATTAAAAAAATAAGTTGGGCTTGATACTGGTTCCAAGCCTAAGGACTTTGACATCTGCCCCTTCAAAATACTATAATCTACTACTCATACCATTAATTTTCAGATGCAGAGTTATTTTGTATAGAGATAAAGTGGTAATTTTTGTAAATAAAGAAGAAACAATACATGTAAAATATCTATCTTTCAGGAAGATTTGATTCTGCCTCATATCATATTTTCATTCACAAACTAAAGATTACTGGCTCAGAAAGCATTCTTCTAAAATGTGAATTTGCTATTTCCAAGACAATTATAAAGAGAAGGCAATTATTTTTGGCTAATCTGGAGAACATGCTTTAAATGCAGTCAATGAGTAGAAAATGGGTGATGTTTGATGCTTATCAATGTAGGCTTTTATGTTAGTTTATCTGGGTATTTGAGACAAGTTTTCAGATGATTAAAAATTTAGGGAAAAGTTGCTCTACCTCCAAGGTAGAAATAGAATCCATAAGATTGATATTTTTAAAACATCGACTATAAATTGTTGACCAAAAATGATACCAGGGATCAGTAGCAGACTATATAGTTACAATATAGTGAGAAATAGATAGGCATAACTCTAAAAAGTTTTTTAAAAGAGCTAGAAGTCAGAGGGAGAGCACTACAGGTTAATCAGGATGTGATCCACCAATTAGTACTTTAGTCCATTAATAATCGTAGAACTTAATATAATGAATGGTAAAGGTTTCTGTGCCCATCTTCCCCCTATTAAACCGTGAGCTCATCCGGAGGATTACACTGATATTCATCATTGTATCTGCAGCACCTAACCCAGTGCCTAGCATAAGCAAGGTTAGCAATAATTTTTAATTAACTATTTAAGTACTGATAATTTAATTAATTAAATATAGCAATAACTAAAATATAATTATGACAATTAATTTATAGCTGTATTAAGAGGGAAGTAAAATTAAGAGTTAAAAATTATCTGTGCACCATAGTTAACATTTGACAGGATCTTTTAAATTATGGATTCAGTTTTGGAGTAGAATTTGTAAGAAGAGTATTGAAAAACTTGATAGGCTAGAAAGAAGATTAACGTCACTCCCTGTTGGAAAAGATGTGAAGCTTGTCTTCTTATCAGGTTATCCAAAAGATTAGGCAAATTCCCATGGCATTTTGTTTTATGGATTTATAAAAGGGCAAGACTCTTAATCCCAAGGCTTCAGATATTTGTCTAGTTAGCTGTCCTTAAGGTTAATTTTTCAGTAGATTTAAAAATAATGATACTGTAGTGTCGCTTGGGTGGCTCAGTTGGAAGCGACCAAGTCTTGACTTTGGCTCAGGTCATGATCTCACATGGACCTCACATGGAGCGTGGAGCCTGTTTAAGATTCTCTCTCTCCCTTTCCCCACTTCTCTTTATCTCTCTCTCTCTCTCCCTAGGAAAAAAAAAATAATGATACTACTTTCCATATCAGTTAGGATAGGATTAAGCTTGTAGTAAAGAAGACCCAACCTCCCACTATGCACCCTGGTCCCAAAAGTGGCTTAAATAAGACAGACATTTATTTTTCTCTCCTGTACATGTGTTTACATAACAAAAGCTTAGCTTCCCCTTACAATAGAGATCTAGGTTTTTTCTCTCTTGCTGTTTTCCCATCTTTAGCACATTGATTGTGATTTAAAGTGGATGATCAAGTCAGTTATTGTATTTACATTCCAGGAAGTAGGAAGAAAAAGCCAAGAAGAGTCCCCTATTTTTTCCTTTAAGGAGGCTTCTTGGAATTTGCCCACAGAAGTTCTGCATATATCTTACTGGCTGTGTTCTCTTTCTGTTAATGAGGAAGATGCTCAGCAACATATTGAAAGGCAACCTCCAGTTTCTGTGACATGATAAAAAACAAAACAAAACAAAAAAACATATGCCCATGGTGAAAAAATGAAAAACAAGCAACAAAACATACAGTGTAGAAAGATACAGGTGCAAAGTTGAAATTTCCCTGTCTGTCACTTTAATGGAATTTGTCATTGTAGTCTGCTTAAACATTTTGAATACCCTTTGTTCCTAAGAGTTCCTCACTATTAGCCTTGTCTTTCTAAAGAAGAAAAGAATAAACCTATATTTTCTAGTTTTTCTTTCAGCCAGGGTACAGATCTCTGTGAAGCCTTGATTTAGAATTGAGTTATGTGGGGAAAGAGGTAGGGTTCAGTGTACCCTTCTGCTGGAGTAGATTGTGGCAGGGGCTTCAAGATTCTGGAGTCGAGAGCTGTGGTGGCAACTTCCTGATTCAGTGCTCCCTGACTGTAGCACTGGAAATACACACAAATGTATCTTTTTAAAATATTTTTTTTTCAAAGAGAGAGAGAGCAAGCACACTAGCAGGGGGAGGGGCAGAGGGAGAGGGAGAAGCAGAGGTCCAGCTGAGCAGGGAGCCCAAGCACGGCTCTGTCCCAGGACGCTGAGATCATGACCTGAGCAGAAGGCAGACCCTTAACTGACTGAGCCACTCAGGCGCCCCTGTATTTACATTTTGTAACCTATGTATATCTTCTTAAATACATAGTACATATAGTATTGTTTTATATGGATTCATTTATATATGAATGACCTCATTCTTCAAGTATTCTTCTGTAGCTTTATCCACCTCACATTATATTCATGAAATTCATCCATACTGATTTATGTAACTTTGGTTCATTCATTTTCATTATTCCATAACATTATATAAATTTAACACATTTATCTATCTCCTTTTAATGGAAAATTAGTTTTTGTTATTATAAATAATTCTGCTGAGAATTCGCTATTGTTTTTTTAAATATATATCCACTTGTGTTCAAAGCAAAAGTTTATCAGGGTGTATATCTAGGAATAAAACTGCTGGGTTAGGATATTTACATCTTCAACTTTATTAGTTATTGCCAAATTTTTTTTCAATGTTGTCATATAGATGTGCCTCTTACCAACAGTATATAAGTGTTGGCTTTTATCCACACCTTTGCCAGCACTCAATATAGTCAGAGTTCTTAGTTTTTACCAATAAAATAGGTGTGAAGGATATTTTATTGTACTTTTAATTGGTATTTTCCTATCACTGCGATAAACTGTCTTTTAATAGGCTTATTGGCCATTTGAGATAAACCTTTGGTAAATTGCCCATTTCTATCCTTTTCCCATTTTTATTGGTTGATGTGTGGAGTGGTTTTATATATATATATTATAAATATATATATACATATATAATATATATGTATATTCTGGATAATAATCCGTTCTCAGTTATATGCGTTGCAAATCTTTTCCCAAGTCTGGGGCTTGCCTTTTTATTTTTAAATGATCTTTTTTTAACTAACAGAAGTTTTTAAACGATAGTGTTACTGAATTTGTCAATTTTTTTATGGTTTTGTGTCTAGTTTTTAAAAAGTTTCTCTTTTGAAATCACAAAAATATCCCCCTTATCATCCTGTAGAAGTTTTATAATTTTGCCTCCCACGTTAAGGTGGTGTATCAGTTGGTACAATCAGGGAAGCAGAACCACGAGGGATGACATAGACTAGGAATTTATTTAGGGACTTGACTTTCTGTTACTGTGAAATCTGGTAACATGTCTTGTTTCTGCTGTTTTTTCCTGCATTTGGTGCTGATCCTAAAGTCACAGGGTACACAATAGGGAAGGAGTGACAGATGTGAACTTTAGAGAGCTGGCATAACTGGAACCTCAGGAAACGAGCTGGAACCTGCCTTTGTCTCTCATTGGGCACCATTGGCTTCTCCCCATTTCTAAGCCACCAACTTGCAACTGAGGATGACCTGCAGGAGTTCCTGGCTACCACTCTTGTAACAGAGCTACAACAGCACCTGGTCCAGGATGTGGAAAATCTAAGGAAGTTATCCCATTGGAGCCCAAGGAGCTGTGGATCTGAGCTACTGCCTACGCCAACCAGGTCAGCCACCAGATCCCAAAAGTGTGTATGAGCTACAGGAAGGCCTGGCCTGCCTTGACCTTCTGAGAGTAAACATGGTTATTGTTTTCTTCCTTCTTTCAAATCTCAAGCAAGTTTCTCTGGTGGCCAAATTTACCCACTAAAAACCCACAGAGGAATTCTAGAAAACACAGTTCAGTTGAGCCAAGTTGACTCTTTGCAAAGATTGGTACAATCAGGAACCACTAGGATGACATAGAATAGGAATTTATTTAGGGACTTGACTTTCTGTCCCTATGGAATCTGGTAAAAAAAGAAAAAAAGTCTGTTTTTGCTGTTTTTTCTGTGTCTGGTGCTGATCCTAAAGTCATGGAATTTATTTTGTGTATTCTATGGAATGGCAATTAAAATCTAATTTTTTCCATGTGGATAACCCCAGCCCCATGTGTTGAATACTCCATTTTATCCCCCACTGATTTGCAATGCTGCTTTTGTAATACATTAAATTTCATTATATATTTTGTTCTCGAATATTTATTTTGTTTCATTACTATTTGTTGATTTCTGTGTTATTATCTCACAGTTCTAATTACTATGCTTTTATTATAAGTTTTAATATCTATAGTAAATTAAGTCCCGCCATCTTACTCATTTTCATTAGGAGTATTTAGTTTGACTCTTTGCTCCAGTATACAAACGTTAGAATCACTTCGGGATTTTGATTGTAATTGTTTTAAGTTTATATATTATTTTGATGTCTTCATGGTATTGAGCCATTTGATATATAAACATGATGTACTCTACAAATATTTAGTCTTTCTTTAATGCTTTCAATAAAGTTTTGTAATTTTTTCTTTTAAATTCATGCACGTATTTATTCCTAAATACTTCTTAAATGCTGTTTCTGTTGAGATAATATTTTTTAAAATGATATTTTAAAAAGTTTTTTCATGATCTATAGAAATGCAATTGATTTTTGTATATTGATCTCATATCTAGAAACTTTTCTGAGTTTTTATTAATTCTGATAATTTATCTATAGACTTTCTTGGGGTTTTTTTGGTTTTGTTTTGTTTTGTTTTGTTTTGTTTTGAGAGAGAGGGGGTAGAGGGGCAGAGGGAGAGGGAGAGAATCTTAAGCAGGCTCCATGCCCAGCACAGAGACCACCACGGGGCTCCAACACAGGGTTCCATCTCACAACCCTGAGATCAAGACCTGAGCAGAAATCAAGAGTCGGACACTCAATCTACTGAGCCACTCAGGCGCCCCTCTTGGGTTTTCTCTCTATATAGCTAACACATCTGAAATAAAGGCTGTCTTGGTTCTTCTGTAAATTATTGTTTTTATAATAAAAATAAATTATAATAAATATATTATAAGATATATATTACACATAATATATAAATGTAAATAAAAATAAATATTATTATCTCTTTACATAACCCAACCTTCAGTATAATGTTAAATAGAAGTTTTGATGTTTACATCAACGTTTGACAAGAACTGGTTTTATATTTACAACAAATTCATTTGTGGTCATGATTAAAAAATCCTACCTATAATCTATTTGCACAGTTGCTTGATGTTTTTAAAGGGTAATATTTTAAGCCAATACAGCTACAATATTTTTTGTGTGAAAGACACAGAATTTTATACATTAGACAGTTGTCATTTTTTGCAGCTATAAATCTTTTACATTTACAAAATATATTTTCTCTCATAATAAATATAATTTTTTCTTTGATGTATTTTATATCATATATGATAAGAATCATTTTTCAAACAATTTAGGATAGAGTCCAACCATACTGCACCTACTGAAAGTATCACATTGGTGTGAAAATCAGTAGTATTTTGCTGGTTTGCAAATGTTACCTTATTTGCAACCAAAAATACCATGTTTTATATAAAACTCTATGATGCTTGAGGTTTGGGCTTGTTAAATTGTTCATGGTTCACACAGTACTTCTTTTTAAGTTTTAAACATTGCTTTGAAAATATGGCATGCTGACCCTCTTTGTATCTAGAGATGCAATTAAAAATAATGGCCTAAATATTCAAGTAGTAGAACATGTTGGCAATATGACACTCAGGCTATTCATTTGACCTTCTTTTGTGGCTTGCAGGCATGCAGTTTGTTTTTAAATGGATGGCATGTTAAAGATCTGTAGTCATGTCATTTTTTTCCCTGACAATTAGTAAGATATAGAAGGAGAAAACTTTTATGAAGAGAGATTCCAACTAGGCTACTACCCACAGATCAATAACATCAAGTGTTTCCATAATATAAATATGCTCCCAGCCTATCTCTAGGGATTGGAGAGAGATCAGCTTTGTATAAACAAAGCTGATCTTTTTTTTTTTTATTTGATGAGTAGACAATAGATGAAGAAAAAAAAAAGTTCTGTGGTTCTTCATGGAGTGTCTCTGGGATTTGGAAATGATTTACAGATACAACCAATTAAAAGACAAGCTAGTTAAACATCCCATAATCTGTACCTCTGGAAAATTCTGTATTGCAACTCCATTTGAATATGAAATTACATACCCTTTTTTTATTCTCATAATATTTTTCTTTTTTTTAGAGTTTATCATAATTTTAATTGAAAAGAAGTATGATTTTTTGGTTTATTTTCTGATCATCCGGATAATTGTTAGCTCTATGAGGGCAGAAACATATCTATCCTTTTAAGTAATGTAATCTCAGGAACTAGCACAGTGGTTATTTAATAAATATAATGACTTAATGAATAAATGGAGAAAAAATAGCTACCGCTATTACTTGAGAAAGAAATATTATCTAACTGCCTTCAATTGCAACAACACGAATTTTTGGACTAACATAGGCACAAAAAGAGTATCTTGGATGGATATGGGCAGCTTATAGAATCAAAAGAAATAGTGAGCAGCAATCAGGGCAGTTTTAGGAGTCTGGGATGTGGACTCGGACAGTCTCCAAAAGGTGCTGCTGTCAAAATGAATCAAACATTTTTAGTTTTCATGTCATTTTGAACTGGATTAAAATTCTAGGCAAAAAAATAGAAAAAAATATTATTTCTTTGAGAAACTAAGAAAATCAAAGAGAAATTCAATCTCTGTCTCTCTGTTTCTCCTCTCTCTCTCCCCTCTGGCCCCGGGTGTGTGTGTGTTTGTGTTTGTGTGTGTCTGACTCCCTTCTTCTTCCTTTATTTTATATGTACTCACATACTTAAGATTTTCCCTGTTCCAGAAAAAAAAAAAGATTTTCCCTGTTCTTTGATTCCTTCTTTTTGATTTAAGTTATTATCTGTTGAAATTTCCTTTCAGCCTAAAGGGCTTCCGTTAGTTTAGTTTTGTTCTGTTTTGCTTTGCTATGGTTTAGATCAGATTTGCCAGTAACAAATTCTCTCAGTTTTGTTTAGAAGGGAATGGTCATTGTTTTAGTTTCATTTGTAATGAGAGTTTTGCCAGATCTAGAATTCTCGGGAACTATTTTTTCCCCAGTACTTTAAATTATACCACTGTCTTTCAGTCTCCATTGTTTCTGAGGAAGACTGAGCTTCTAACTATGTTGCTTCTTCCCCTGTATATGAGTTTTCTCTTTTCACTCTTAAACTATTTTCTTTGTCTTTGTTTTCCAACAGTTTGACTATAATATGTCTAGGTGTGTATCTTTTTGTGTTTATTAAACTTGGGATTCAGAATACTCCTAAACTTAATAAGCAATTATAGCAAGATTGAAGGACAGAGGTAATATACAAAAGTCAATTGCTTTCCAATATACTAGCAACAAACAAATGGAATTTGATATTAAAAATACAATACCATTTACATTAGCACCACCAAAAATGAAATATGTATAAGTCAAACAAAATCTGTACAAAATCTATATACAGAAAACTATAAAATATGATAAATGAAATGAAAGAATTTAAATAAATGGAATGTTCAAATGTTCATGGATAGGAAGACTCAGTATTATCAAGGTGTCAGTTCTTCCTGACTTGATCTGGAGAATCAACACAAACTCAATCAAAATTACAGCAGGTGACTTTGTGGATATTTATAAATTGATTTTAAACTTTGTATGGAGAGGCAAAAGACCCAAAATAGCCAATACAATATTGAAAGGGAAGAACAAAATTGGAGAACTGATACTACCCAGCTCTAAGACTGTAAGGAAAAACTCTGTTTCTCCTTCTTCATGACTCATCAATGCTTCTGATACCACATGTGTGAGTGTCTGATACACTAACCAATTCTCTAATTCTTTATAGACATGAACCGGATGTCCTACAATTCAATTAAACTCTAACACTATCTACCTGGAATAAACATCATATCCCACAGTTTAAGAGCTCAGTCCCATAAGACTGCCCCCTCCCTCACTTCAGATACCCATCACGAGTCCAGGTGTGATCACCTGTGCTTCTGATTAACCAGCTAGAAACCAGAGGTTCCCATGACCCTTTCCTCAGGTTTGATAATATGCTAGAATGGCTCATAGAACTCAGGAAACAGCTTACTTAGTAATTACTGGTTTATTATAAAGGGATACAACTCAGGAACAGTCTATGGAAAAGATGGATGCACAGGACAGGTATGTGGGTGGGGGCATGAAGCTTCCATGCCCTCTTTGGGCACGCTATCTTTTCAGCGACTTCCCATGTTCACAAACCTGGAAGCTCTCTGAACCTTGTACTTCAGGGATTTTTATAGAGGCTTTATTACATAGGCATGATTGATTACAAGCATATCCCAGAGATATTGAGGGTTTGGTTACAGACCACCACAATAAAGCAAATACTCCAATAAAGTAAGTCAAATGAATTTTTTGGTTTCTCAGTACCTATAAAAGTTATGTTTGCACTATACTGTAGTCTATCAAGTGTGCAGCAGCATTATGTCTTAAAATGTACATAATTTAAAAATATTGTTAACAAATGTTAAACATCATTTGAACTTTCAGCAAGTCATAGTCACTGATCATAAATCACCATAAGAAATACAATGATAATGGGGCGCCTGGGTGGCTCAGCTATTTAAGCGTCCATCTGACTCTTGGTTTCAGCTCAGGTCATGATCTCAGGCTTGTGAGATTGAGCCCCACATTGGGCTCCGTATTCAGTGCGGAGTCTGCTTGGGATTCTTTCCCTTTTTCTCTCCCTGGTCCCCACCCCCCACCCTCCCCACCTCCCTGCTCATGAGTGCATTTGTGTGTGCACAAGCTCTCTCTCACTCAAATAAATAAATAAACAAACAACAAATATAACAATAATGACAAAATTGGAATATTATGAGAATTACCAAATTGTGACAAAGAGACACGAAGTGAGCAAATGCTTTTTGAAAGAGGATGCTGATAGACTTGCTTAAAACAGGGTTGCCACAAACCTTTAATTTTTAAAATGTAATATCTGTAAAGTGCAATAAAGTGAAGCCCAATAAAATGAGATATGCCTGTAAATCATTGGCCCTTGGTGATTAATTCAGTCTCCAGCTTCTTCTCCCCAACCTCCTCAGGTTGGGAGTTGGGGATGGAAGTCCCAACCTTCGAATCACAGATATTGTTCCCCTAGAAATCAACTCACCTCTTTAACATAAACTCAGGTATGGTTGAAAAAGACTTGTTATAAATAACAAAAGACATTCCTCACCTTATTGCTCTAATCACTCAGGAAATGCCAAGGATTTTAGAAGTTCTGGGCCAGGAATGAGGATGAGGACAAAATATATTTCTTATTTATAAATCACAATGTCACACACACACACACACACACACACAATTTAAAAAAAAATCACACTATCACAAAGATTTACCTCAAAACTATAGTCATCAAGACAGTATGGTATTTGTGAAAGAACAGACAAGGAATCAATGGAAAAGAATAGAGAGCCAAGAAATTGACCCACATAAATATAGTCAACTGACTTTTGATGAAAGAGCAAGACAACACATTGGAGAAAAGATATTCTCTTTAACAAATGGTACAACATCACTTACAAAAAATGAATTTAGACACCTTTCACAAAAATTAACTCAAAGTTGATCAGAGATCTGAATGTGAAAGATAAAACTATAAAACTCCAGAAGATACTATAAAAGAAAATCTAGATAACCTTGGGCATGGTGATGACTTGTTAACACAACACCAAAGTCATGATCCATGAAAGAAATAACTGATAGTCTGGAATTCTGCTTTGCAGAAGACACTGTGCAGAAAGTGAGAAGACAAGCCATAGACTGGAAAAAAATATTTGTAAAAACATATCTGATAGAGAACCCTTCTCCAAAATATACAAAGAACTCTTAAAACTCAGCAATCAGGAGATGAATAACCTGATTAAAAATAAGCCAAGGACCTGAACAGACACCTCACCAAAGAAGATACACAAACGGCAAACAAGCATCTGAAAAGATACTCCACATCCTATATCATTAGGGAAATGCAAATTAAAACAACAATGAGATGCCACTACATCCTTATTGAATGGCCAAAATCTGAAACACTTATAAAACCAAATGCTGGCAAGGATATAGTATTTATCCAGAGGAGTTGAAAATTTACGTTCACACAGAAACCTGTACACAGATGTTTAAAGCAGTTTTATTCATAATTGCCAAAACAGTAACATCCTCTGCTTCCTCTTTAAATTTTCTTTCCTGAGAGTGCCCAGGATTTGATCTTTGTTCATGAGCCATTTTCTTAATTTTAGTATTGTTTGCCATCTGAAGACACTGTAAAAGCTCAAAACTATTAAGGTTTTGGATTTTTTTTTTTTAACAATTCTCTCTTTCATCTCACATTTTACTACAAGACCCTTGAAGAATCCTGGTAGCACTTTCATTTTTCTATCTTGAAATATTTTTTAGCTAGATTATCTAGCAAATTAAATACATTTTTTACTTTATGTTACATTAGCATAGGCAAAAACATCACTAAATTTTCTACCACTACATGCAGGGAACCCCTATCCCGTGGCTTCCAATACAAAGTTTTCTTACTAGCCTCTGAGCCCTCGCTGTAACCTCAAAGCCATCACACCTCCACAAACTATTTCTTGGAGGCACTTTACATTTTAACTAAAATTCTCCTGCACGTCCCCCAGCTTCCACTCTCTGCACAAGTACCCAAATCAGAATTTGGTGTCTAGTCCTGCATAACAGTTGCTCCATAATTTAACTGCTTAAAAACAACAGAAAATATACTGATGTTGTTGCATTTTTTCAGCCAACATGTGCATAGAGATGCACATTGGATCCCTGAGCTGGTGTTGTCCTATAGCTGAAAGATAATATTTAAATAGCTTCTGAAGCAGCTGGATAAACGTTAGTCACAGAAATATATGTACAATGCATTATTGCTAGATCTATTTTGTCCAACTGTATTCATAGGAAGCAAGTCAGAGAAATGCACAAAGTATAATGTGTGGGGTTCTTTTTAAACACAAAAGCCATAGAGAAATGAAGGATTATTCATCACTGCAATTCATAATTGCAAATGGACTTTTTTTTAAACTGGTGAATTATCTATTCTGTTAACATGGATATTAAGTGACTTGTAGATTGCTATTTATATTTGCTGGACAGCTGAAAGGAAAGTAAGACAATTTTATTAAAAATATTCTGTTGTTTACTAAAAGGAATAACAGGAGTTCAACATAGCTTTTGTAATTTTGAATTTGGGTGTGATGGATGAGGGCAAGGATGGGACAGGAGGAGGAGGGAATCTCAGAAATGGCTTGAGATTTTTAGTAATATAAATGATGTGCAACTAATCTAATTTAATTAAATTTAGAATCATAACAGACCCCTTTGAAGAGCGAGTGAAATGCTCTTCTTTTGTCTATCTCCTTACTGTTGAAATGCAGTACATTAAAATGAATAAGAACAATAGATAGTTTCAACCAGTCTCATCTGCAACTCCATCTGATCCAATGAGAAGATTTTAATTAGAGCTGGACTTCGTTCAAAAAGAGGAACTATTGTAACAAACCCTAATTAAGTTGATTTTTTCCATAGTGTGTAGGTCATGCATTCATTTTCTTAAAATTGCGTTTGGTTCTCTAATGCCTTCAATATTTTTGTTTGTATATTCATAACAAATTATGAATTTTTTATTTTTCTATGCAGGCATTATTCACTCACCACAGTGATGGTCTGTCCAGTTATATTTCATTTTCAGAAACTTTTGGAGACCTTTCCTTCCCTAATCATTCTTGTTTTTAGTCATACCAATAAATAGGAAACCATTTGTTGTAAAAATTGTATTATACAGTTTCACACATCGATGTAAAACAAATAGTGCATTTTGTTTCTGTTTTCTTTTATCAAAAATAAAAATAATTAACTAGGAATAAAACTTATTAGCCTAACTTACTTGAGAATGTACAGTCTACACACACACATATACACAAAATATAATATATGCTGCAACAGGAGCTATTTGAAGTTCTGAAGTACAGATACAGAGGAAAATATCTGATATATATTCATGCATTGCATGCAATTATGCCTGAGATACCCTAGCAAATTCTTATAAAATAACGATGTAATTTGTTCAAATGATGACTGCTAATTGAAACAGTTTTGTCCAGACACACAAATATATGACATAATAATAGCTCCTAGTTAATGAAATGACAGTGCTCTCCATAATTACTTGGCTAGGTAGTGGGTCAGTACTCCCTGGTCTCACAAAGGAAGATGCTGGCTGTTTACTCTTTTCTTTCTTCTATTCTTATGTTTTTTCTAAAGCCTCAAGTCAAAAACCATTTTATGACAACTGTTTTTATTTCAAGAATTCTGAGGTTTATTTATTGATTTCTTATTTTCAAGTAATCTCTACACCCAACGTGGGGCTTGAACTCACAACCCTGAGATCAAGAATCACATGTTCTACTGACTGAGCCAGCCAGGTGCCCGTATTTTAAGAACGCTGAGTTTTGGGGTGCCTGGGGGGCATAGTCAGTTAAGCATCTGACTCTCGGTTTTGGCTCAGGTCTGATCTCAGGGTCCTGAGATCAAGCCCTGCTCTGTGCTCAGCAGGGTCTGCTTGAGTTTCCCTCAGCCCCTCCCCCTGCTCTCTCTCTCTCTAAAATAACTAAATCTAAAAAAAAAGAACTCTGAGTTTTTAATTATTTAAATTAAATTTTGATTCTATAAAGCAATAGTCATAAAATATATGTATAAAAGATAAGACATAATGTACCCATTAAATAGTTTTCAGAAAGAAATATTGCCGTTTACTTGACAGTCTCCTGTATGTTCTCTCAAATCCTACTCTTTTTCCTCCACCACTGTTCTGAATTTTACATTTGTAATACCCTTTCTTTCTTTTAGTTTTACTATATACTTGTATCCCTATATAATATACAATGTTTACTTTTGCATGTCTTTTATATTATAACTTAGTCATACTTTGTATATTTGTTTACAATTGGCTTTTTTTCTGCTCAACCTTATGTTTCAAAAATTTATGTTTTCCCATGTAACAATTTATTATTTTTTACTTATTATTTTTACTGCTGCATAATCTTCTAGCATATGAATATACTTACGTTTATTTACTTATTTTACTTCAATGGATATTTTGCTTGTTTACAGTTTTCTGCTACTACAGTGTTTCTATTATAGTCTTGAACAGTTGCCTGGGGCATATGTGTACAAGTTTGTTTAGGATAGAAAACAAAGTAAAATTGCTGTATCATAGCCTAGAAAAATCACCTTTATAAAATGCTGCTAAATTATTTCCCAAAGTGGTTACACTTTATTACTTTTGCCAATTTGTCCTTTATGAAATGTTAATTCACTGGAGATTTAATTTCTATTTCCCTAATTATTAATAAGGTTGAGTATGTTTTATGTTTATTGACTGTTCAGATTTCTGCTTTGTGCCTCAAGTCCTTTTTCTGTATGTTCATCCTTTTCTTTTCTTCAATGATTTAAAAATGATATATTCTGTATATAATTTTTTTGTCAGTTATATGTTTTCAATTAGCAGCTCTTATTTATGGTTTTAATTTTCATTCTGTTTATAATAACTTTCTTAAATAGAAGTTTTTATTTTAGTTTAAATTTATCAATTCCTTGTCTTTCAAATTGAGCTTCATGTCTTGTTTAAGAGGTCCATCTCCACCCAAAAGTCAAAGGATTTTATATCTTGTTTTCCCCAAAATTTATTTTTACTTTTAATATTTAGGACTTTAGTTACATGGGTTGATTTTTGTTTATGAGATAAGGCAGGAAAGCAACCTAATTTTTTTTTCATTCATGCAGATTTGCCACAGCACTATTAAATGAATAAGCCATTCTTTCCCACTGATGTGCAGGGACAACTCTGTCATACTCAAGTCTATATACTTATGACTTGATTTCTTGGTTCTTTATTTTCTTCTAGTGGTAATTTTCTACTCCTGAACAGTACTACAATGTTTTAAGTACTATAAATTCATAAGAAGTCTTAACATATGGAAAGACAAATGTCCCTTTTATCTTTATTTTCAAAGAATCTGGACCATTCTTGGCTATTTGTCCTTCATATACAAAAGAACTAGTTAAATCTCATAAAATAAGCATATTACAATTCTGATTGGAATAATAGTATTGATTCCTTGGGTCAATATGCAGAGAATTAACATCTGTGTAATACTGAATCTCCTCATTTATGAACAAGGTATTATTCCCTTTAATGGTCTTATTTTACATTCTTCAATAAAGACATAACAGTCCTAAATGCTTATGCATATAACAGAACTTCAAAATACATGAAGCAGAAATTGATAGAACTGAATGAAGAAATAGGCAAGTCCACAGCAATAGCTGGAGATATCAATACCCCTCTCTCAATAATTGATAAAGCAAGTTGACAGAAAATCGGTAAGGACAGAGAAGATCTGAACAAAGCTATCAACTAACCTGACCTAATTTTTATCTTTAGACTATTGTATTCAACATGAGCAAACTGTAGACTCTTTTCAAATGTACAAAAAACATTTATTAAGTCACACCACAATCTGGACCACAAAACAAGCGTTAATAAATTTTTAAAATATTCAAGTCATTCAAAGTACATTTTCTAACCATAATCAAATTAAATTTAAAATAAATAATAGAAAAATTTCTGGAAAATTCTCAAGTATTTGAAATTGAACAACACACATCTAAATAAGCAATGAGTCAATGAAGGAATAAAAATAGAAATTAGAAATTATTTTTATATGAATAAAAATAAAAACATATCTTACTTGGTGAGATGTCATTAAGCAGTACTTAAAGGCAAGCTTATAGCATTAAACCTAAATCTGTAAAACTTCTAGAAGAAAACATAGCAGAAAACATTTGTGTCTTTGACTTAGGCAAAGATTTCTTAGACATGACAACAAAAATGTGAATCACAATGTATATAAGAACAAATCAATAGATTGGGCTTTATCCAAATTAAAATCTGAAAATTTGAAAAACTGCTAAGAATGAAAAGAAAAGCCATAGACTGGGGAAAATATTTACAAATCAGATATTTCTTAAAGGACTGCATCTATAATTCATGATACTCTCTCAAAACTCTTTAATAAGGAAAAAAGATCCCAAAATATGGGCAAAAGATTTGAACAGGTACTTCACCAAAGGGCATCCAGGCATACCTTGTTTTATTGTGCTTCACTTTATTGCACTTTGCAGATATTGCATTATTATAAATTGAAGGTTTGTGGCAACCCTGCACCAAGGAAGTCTATCATCTCCACTTTTCCAATAACATTTGCTCACTTGGTGTCTCTGTGTTGTAGTTTGGTAATTCTTGCCATATTTCAAACTTTTTCATTATTATTATATTTGTTATGGTGATCTGTGATCAGTAATTAGAACTGTTGAAATGAAAGCGCATTAACGATAAAGTGTTTTTATTTTATTTTTTTTGAGAGCAATAAAGTATTTTTAATATTTTATTTTATTTTGTTTTGTTTTTTGGGGAGGAATAACGTACTTTTAAATTAAGGTATGTATGTTTTTTTGTTTGTTTGTTTTAGACATGGTGCTATTACACACTTAATAGATGACAGTATAGTGTAAACATAACTTGTATATGCACTGGGAAACCAAAACATTTATTGATTTATTGCTTTGTTGTGATATTCACTTTATTATGGTGGCTTGGAACTGAACCTGAAATATCTCTGAGGTATGCCTGTATATAAGTGAGAAATACAAGGGAAAACCACAATGAGATGCTATATCACTATGTATATTTTCGAGTATTAAAATTTTAAAAGACTGACCATGTCAATTCTTGTCAAAACTCTATAGCACCTGCGACATTCATCTTTTATCGCTTGAACAATCAGATACTGAAAAAGATATCTCCCATTTTAATTGAGGACTTTTTCTTGTGTTTTTTTGTTTGTTTGTTTGTTTGTTTTGCTTTATATTTATTAGGTTATGTTATTGGGTGCATACACACTTAAATTTTGTTACCGTGTAATACTCTCTTTTTCTTTACTAATTTTTGTCTTAAGATCTACTTTATCTGATATTAATTGTTGCATCAGCTTTTTAAATTTGGCATTTCCCTGTATTTTATTTTATCCTCTTACTTTGAGCATGAATGTATTCCTATATTTGGGATGTACTTGTAGACAGCATAGAGTAGAATTTTAAAATATGGTTTGAAAATTCTTTTATAGAAACATTTAGGCAATTTGCATTTTTTTCTAATTAATCATAATTTAATTTCTAACATAGTATTGTATGCTTTTCATTGTTCCTTTTATAAATTTTTTTCTCCATTCTTGCCTTATAACAAATGGACTTTTTCTCATATCAATTTCTTTTGTATACTGGATATTAAGTTATTTATTCCTATTCTCTAATGTTTAGTTTAGAAATTTTTAACATATGGAATTAACTTATTAAAATTGGAGAATAAATATTTTCCTTCTATTTCAAATAGTACCAGGTCCACCGAACACTTTCATTCTTAATAAATTTAACTTACTTTAAAATTAATTTTTATTTGATTTTTAAAAATTAGATGATATTTGAAGTCACTTACTAGAGATGGGACAGATGCTCCCACCTATAATTTGATTTAAATGTCAAGATGGGTGACATTGCACATAAATCAAGAAGGTGTGAAAACGTTTTTGTTCATTTAATGAGGTTTTGTGAATAGAGTAGGGCAAGGCTCCCAAGCTGGTTCCCAAATGTTTTGAGAGCACAGGGAAGAGAAACTGAGTTGGAGTTTTGAACTGGGGTAAAGGTTTTTGTGTACTGGCCAGGGTTCATGTGATTTAAATATCCTCCCAGTCCCAAGGAGGAAACAAATGTGCTTTCTTATCAGTCTGACTGATACAGGCAGGAGAGAGGAGAAAAGAGAAAAGAGAAAGGGGCTTGAAAGCTGTGAGCAGTGAAGCATCAAAAATGGAGTCAGACTCTTTGTTACAATTTATCCCTGTTATTTGACTGATGACTAAAATGTGCCATGATTCATATAATTGAATTTGATCTCATTTAAGTAAGACATTAGGGTGCTTTATGAGGCCTGTAGCCTGAAACTGGTAAGAATGCTGAAAGTTCTATCAAATTCCTTGTAAGAGCCCATCGCTGTATATTTTGAGAAGAGAATTAAGTGCTTTGGTCACTAACAATAATGTCTGGAATTCCAAAGGGGATAAAGAGTGAAGCCTTATCTTAGTGATACTTGTACTGTGGCTTTCACATGTGCAGAGATATGTATAATCTTAATTTATATTTTGGGTATCTGTGAGGCAAGAGATACCCAGATTTCTTTATTCCAAAGGAAAATCTTGAATAAAGAATTGTTGCTTCCATTAAACTGGGCTGGACTCTGGAGTCAGGAAAATGTACAGATGAGGCTCACTGTTGGCCAAGGCATCCCATGTTAAGACGGCTAACCAGGGGCACATGGGTGGCTCAGTTGGTTAAGCATCTGACTCTTGATCTCAACTCGGGTCTTGATCTCAGGGTCCTGAGTTCGAGCCCTGCATTGGGCTCCATGCTGGGTGTGAAGCCTACTTAAAAAAAAAAAAAAAAAAAAAGATGGCTGACTAAAGTTCAGCCAGTTTTGCTGATTCTTTTGTTCCATTCTCGGTCTGGAACATGCAGTTAAAGGATAAGAAGTAGTAACTCTCCAGAGAGCTCCATTTTGTGTAATGGTGGCTCTTCCAACTTTATATGAACTCCCTTGGATGCTCATTCAAATGATACCATGGGGCTTCTCATGAAGCAAAGGGGTGATTTGTGGCATTTGGCAAGGGAATAAGAACAAGACAATACCCTTCACCACTGACTCCCCACAGGTGAGATAAGCCAGAAGGTCCAGCTTTGGTTCCATCTTTTAGCAAGGAGACTTTAATGACCATGCTGAGCTCATGGGTTACTGCTTCCATCATCCAAGGCAAAATGGACATCTGGTATGGAGATCATAGGCTTAGGTCCCATAAATCCTCTGTTTTCAGAAATACTCAATGTGCAGTCAGTAATTACCACTTAAATGGATATAGAAGGGGGCCAAGGAGGGCAATTTCTTGCACTGGAAGCTCATGGGCAAACTATTGCTACCATGGGTAGACCAGGGACTCCAGGAGGAATGAGAGGAGGTTGCCAAAGCCCTTAGAGTGAAGACATCTTTAGGGTCCACTAATGAATGTGCCTGTTGTATTGAAATTTGGACAGATTCTAGAGCCTTTGCTGTAGAAGTTACCATTCATAGTGGACTATCGGTAACAACAGTGTATCGGCATAAATGGGTATAAGTAAGATTTGTAAACTAGGAATATATTGTCTCCAGAACCCAAAGAAAAGACTTGGACTTGTTTTGGCTTTCCTAGTTAGAAGTTTCCCTTCTCTACTTCCCTTCTGTACTGCCCACGCAGCTCAGGACACCTTGCTCCTGCAGCTGCCCAGGTTCCCTGTATGCCTGGGCCCCCTGTGAGGTAAGGTGCTGCTCTTGGAGAATGTGGCCACTCTGAGAAACAACCGTCTGGGATTACAGCCTTGGACGAGCTGCCACAGCGTCTCTGCCTGAGGCTTGGGTGTGGTTGGCTCTCCATACAACTGGTCAGGCATCAGGAGAACACCAAGAACAAAGGGATCCTGAATTTTCTCAAGTATGTCCCATCAGGGGGTAGGTTGGAACCCAATTTCAGGGTCTTAGGGCTTAGGGCTGCCCTCCTAACCCAGCTGCTTGGCAGTCTCACCACTGCCCTGGGAAGTGCGGGTGATGGAGGTTCATCCAAGACAGTGTTTCCTCTAAGTCTGCATGGACAAATGTTTGATGTCCAAGAAAATCCTCAACATGGGCACTGACCTGTCCATCTCAGTGCCCCCCCTGCCCCCAGCAGACCAAGTGATAAAGTGCCTAGTGTCAGGGAAACCAACCAAGCAACCAACCAAACAACCAACCATCATGAATACCGAGATAGTCAACAGCTGCTTCTTGATAGTGTAAGGGATGGAACAGTTTTCAGGAATTTAAATAAGTGGTAGGGCCTTGTACTACCTATGGGACAATGACCTGTTTCCTTTTCATGAACCCATTGGTGAGTATTTGTATGGCCTGAATGAGTGTATGAAATGAATCTCCTTAGAGAAGGATGTCGTCAGTGTGATGGCATACCTGTGCTCCTAGAGAAACTTAGATGCCATTAACATTGTGCCTACAAAGATTTTGCATGATCACAGGGATGCTGAAGTGGCCTGTGGGTAGCCAGGAAAGCATGTATTACTGTGTGTCTTAGAAGATGAAGACAAACACACCTGAAAGGCTATTGAAATAGACACCGAACATATTAGCCAAATCTATGACTACCGAGTATTTACCACTTGCTGGTTGGATGGAGTCAGTAATTTGAATAATATTGGGTATGGGGAGGCTGCTGAACTGGTGTAACTATGCCGTTAACATTATGTAATCCACTATGAGCTGCCATTCATTCTTTCTAGGTGTAAAAGCAGGCCAAATTGGGCTGTTAATTAGAGAAGCAGTGGAGATAATCACCCCTTCTCTAATAGGTCTTATATAATGGTTTTCAATCTAGAAGACCCCATTTTAATTTATATTGTGCCATATGAACTATTTTATCTGGGGGGAAGATCCATAGGGTCTCATTTTATCAAGCCAATTGTGAGTGCCAAAGACTTAATTTAATTCTAATTTATTGCTCTTTGGGTCAGAGCAGCCATGACCACTATGGGATATTTTAGAAGATTGGGCACTATAACTCCAGGGAATTTAAGCAAAGCAGTGGTTCCTATGGCTAAGGTAAGGTATACCTATTTATCCTCTGGTTTATGTTTAGGAAGTCTTCTGACATTATAGAGGCGCTTTGTTTAAATTTAGTGGGATCTCCAGGAATAAGTATAATTGCAGCCCCCATAATGATTAAGGCCATGAAGTTTTGCTAATTGGTAATTTCAGCAGATGTTAAAGTTAATTCAGAAACTATGTTGTAGAAACAAAATGTCAAGCAGCACCCTTTTATCTTTTTGTTGTAGAAATCTTTTAATGAATTTTGGGTTTTCAATTGGGTCAAATTTGGGACCTCTGCTTCTATTTATTTTTTGTTTTCTCCCCCTATATTCAGGTCTTTTTTGGGGGGTTGGGGATCCTTTTTGGTTGGTTACTAGACATATTTTGACAGGGGAGGATATCCTCTCTGCTCTACTCATATTTATGTTTCTCTTTCCAGAGAGCTTCGAATCAGTATCTGTGAGGGTTAGGGCCCTCCCCAGGCTAGGTCCGCAGGGCTGGCATGGGTGTGTTACGAGGGCAGGATCTTTGTTGTGACGTGAGCATAGCTGTGGCACCAACAGTGGTGTTTTGTAGGGTCCTAGTGAGCCATTTGCTTTTAGTAGTATGACCTCAGCCTGCCACAGTGTAACTTCTCTTTCTCCGCATGAACCATCACCCAACGGGCCCACATATTGTGCAAAGTATCAGTCCTTCCTCTTAACACTCCATAGAATAGGACCAATGCCTGGTCGAGACACACATTCAGTGTTCACAAGGAAGCATTTGTTCTCCTGATCCTAGTGTTAGTCATGGCTTATGCTGGAGTTAAGACACATACTTCAACCCGAGACACACAGGTCCAGGCTGACATGAATTACCCAGGCCATTTTAGGGACGGCCTCTATCCCATAATCTTGTTCCTAAACACCAGTTATCAAAAACTTCCAAATTATGTTGGTTTTATGAACTGAAAGTTGGTACCTCCTGAAAATTCAGCTGCTGTACTGGGGTGGGGGTTTCTGTGAGGCTAGAGCTTACATGGTTTGAATTTCTTGCTGATGCCAAAGGAGAGAGCACCTGGGCTTTCTTCTCAGTTTACACAGATGTGGGACTTGAAAGCTGTCAGCAGGTGAACATCAAACATGGAGTCAGACTCTCTACTATAGATGCTTTAACCATCTACTCACCTCTCCTTTAGGATAAATTTTTTCTTTAGCTTTTTTTGCTCCAGATTTGAGTTTGTTTTTATTTGTCTTGCTTGGGATTCATAGATCCTCTTCGAATGTGTATATGTGATTGTTCATCAGTTCAGGAGCATTTCAGTCATTAGTTCTCAAAACTTCCTGCTACCTCATTTTCTCTTTCCTCTCATTCTGAAACTCAAATTTGTCATGTACTAGACACTTCGTGTCTTCTAACCTCTCTTACACGTTTTTCATTGTGTTCCTTATGCCTTGCCCGCACCATCTTATAACCACTCAGTCAGTCATCTAATTTTCAGTAATATCTCCTTTCTCTTAAGCACACTGATTGAGTTTTAAAAATTTTACCAAATACAGATTCCATTTGTAGATGTTTTAATTATTACTTTTCATCCAATCAGTCATATTTTAAAATTTCACTATCAATCTTTGCATTTCAATTCTTTTCACTTATTCAGAGTTTGATAATTATAGTATCAGAACTTTCTCCATGTCCTCTGCTCTGTGACTTTCCCATCTGCCTCTTACTCATAGGACTTTGTTTTGCTTTCCCTTTTGACCGTGAAGTGATGTATTTTTAGTTTATCTGTGAAAATCCTTTGAGTTCTAGGAGGAAGGTGGGTTCCTTTAGAGTGAATTAGGTTTGCTTCTGCCAGGAACCTGGGGCACCAGACTAGGTTACTAAGTTAGTCTAGTTACCAAATTAATTTCCTCACATGAAGTGTTTTGGACTACCCATGTAGTATGCATTTTCACTCCAAAGCTGCTTTGAGGAAATGTTTTGGGGTTAGAAATTCTTGAGGAAGATATTTTTCCCTTTCTATTCAGTGTGAAAATTTGAGACAAGCAACTTTTTTTGTAGTATTCTTGGTTTATTTTTAATTCACTCCTATAATGAAGTTGTAGACTCACGGGCCTTGTATACTGTGCTCAATGCCCATCATGGCCTTAAAAATCAAAGCTGAAGTTCACCTCATTCATCAAATGATCTCAAGAAAGGGCGCCTGGGTGGCTCAGTTGTTAAGCAACTGCCTTTGGCTCAGGTCATGGTCCCAGGGTCCTGGGATGGAGTCCCACATCAGGCTCTCTGCTCCGCGGGAAGCCTGCTTCTCCCTCTCCCACCCCCCCCCCCACCCCTTGCTTGTGTTCCCTCTCTCACTGTGTCTCTCTCTGTCAAATAAATAAATAAAATCTTTAAAAAAAAAAAAATGATCTCAAGAAAAGCCAAATAAAGTGCTCAGCAACTTACCTTGAATTCTTCCTTCACTTACTTTTTGGTCTCATTATACTTAACGCTCCTTTAAGTTTATCCATGCATTTAAACAAATTTATCGTTGATGCAAATGTTTGGTAATTTTCAGTGGGATCATCAGTCACTATGCTTAGTTTACTTTTTATTTTTATATGTATTATTATTATTTGCAGTTCTCATAGGCAACAATAAGAAGTCTTTTTGAGTGAATGAGGGTTTTCAAACTCTGGCTGTGTGAATTTAGGTCTTTCTTTTGTTTAAGAACTATTTCTTAGAAAAGACAGAATTCTAAGTGTCTGGAAAAATGATTCTACATAATGCACACATAGCACTTGGTTTTGTTATTTTCAAAAATCCACTTTACCAGGTGAATTTAGACATACTCTTCTGAATTTATTAAAAAGTGACAATTGTTGGGCACCTGGCTGGCTCAGTCAGTGTTGCGTCTGCCTTCTGCTCAGGTCATGCTCCCAGGGTGCTGGGATCGAGTCCTATATGGGGCTCCCTCCTCAGCAGGGAGCCTACTTCTCCCTCTGCCCCTCCCCGCCGCTCATGCACGCGTGTGCATGTGCACGTTCTCTCTCACAAAAATAAATAAAATCTTTTAAAAAAAGTGACAATTGTGTCTTTAAAAATGAAGTACTCTTCACTTGCAATATTTCTTATATATGGAATTGTTTTTTGTTTGAGATGTAAGTGGATAACAGAATTTTTTTCTTCTTATCACAGAGTGATAAGAAATTTGATCTCATAGATTTCATGCACACATAAGAAGACATCTCGTATGTGGTAGTATTATACTGAGGCAGGGCAGTGAATTTGCTCCCCTGCCCCATGGTTATGTCTTTTATACCGCCTTCACACAATAATGCTGGGCTTCAGCACATCACAGTTTTAGTCAATGAGACATTAACAAAAGTGATTCAAGCAGAAACTTGACATGTATTTCCACACTGAGGCTTATCCTCACAGAATTATTTCTCTGGGAATTCAGGAGCCATCCTGTAAGTTGGTCCTAGCTTTCCAGATGGAGGGAGGTCAGGTGGAGGGGTCCCAGAGGGTGCAACCTCACAAGGAACTAGCAACAGTGGAGATAACAGACCTCCAGGCAGCAGTCAACTCCAAGGCCCAGGTATGCGAGAGAGGCCTCTTAGACCTTCCACTCAGCCTATGTAGATAAATACAGACTTAGAGTGACCCTAGTGGATACTATATGGAGCAGAAAAAGAGCTCAGTCAACTTCAGAAACATGAAAAATAATACATGCCTGTTGTTTTAAGCCACTAAGTTTTGGAGTCATTTATTATGCAGGAATAGATAAGAACCATGTAAGGGGTTTAATTCAGTCCCTGGTACTGGGAAATTTTGCTTTCTCACATTAAAAAGTATTACATTAAAAACTAAAATAAATATGCATTCCCTTCACTCTCTAGTATGCTCTTCATTTCCAAAGTACTTTGAAATCTTTATTAAAGTTCAAATTTGAGACCTTTTTCACACCATCCCTCTTTCAGCAAGATATCTTATTTGAAATCATTTGGCAAAACTCAAATAATTTTTTCTATTATTATTTTGATCTATTTTAAGTGAAATGTTATGCAAATGCTTGCTTTAACTGCTAAGAGCTGTCACTAAAGGATTTCTATTCTATACTGTCTAATAATGCCAGGCTGTGTTTCATGCCCCTTAATGAAATTTTGACCTTATTTTGCTCTAAAAAAAAAATCTCTGCTCTCAAAAGCTATAATTCTGGTGAATGGTTTCTCAAATGTTCAAGGAGTCATACTGTGTAATATTGGCTATACTTCACAGTGTGCAACATTATATGCATGTGTGTTTTACTATTGAGTAATTTTATTTTGTAGTCTTGCTAGTACCATCATATAATTAAATTGTAAACTCATGTGGTGTAAAGGTCAGACACTTTAAATGTATGAAAGCAAATGCTATGTGTATTTAGGGTTCTACTCTTTGCACACTGAGATCAGCAAAAGGAATAAAAAGATCATGTATGTTACAATTGAAATTTCTTGTCTTTGAACAAGGTTTCATAGCATCCTATTATTGTAAATAAAATCTCACACACATTCTTTAAAAGTATGCTTCCATTTTCTTGGAATATTCATGGAGGAAACACATTTTTGTTAGATATTCTTCAACCTCTTCACGAATAAGGCAATCACTGTAGTTGGTGCCTGCTTTTTTCTTCTTAACTATTTCTCCTCTAAATACACCTTGATTTTTGCTTTGTGGTAGTTTTCACGGTAGAAATATATTATGCCTTTCTTTCTGATGACCAGAAACTTAGAAGATTGTACCTGACTTTTATTCTTTGTATTTTAGTTTTTTTAAATGGACATAATAACTTCAAACTATTTTAAAAAAGTGTTTCTTTAAAGTTCAAGGGAATATGTTTGTATATACTAACCATATTTATTCCATCTTACCCTTGTACATGGAAATTCCAGAGAAATCAAGGCTTACTCAATCTTGGGCAGTATTGTTATTATATAGCTCACCAGGAAACTAATATAAATGGTTCTTAGTAAAAAAAAAATATTCCAGTTATTCTTTGAGAACATTCTGGATTAAATTTAAATGGGCTGGGTGTTAATATGATAAGATAATCATATCATTCCTACTACATGCCTGACCTTTCAACAATACAGAAGAGCATTTAGATGCTATTTAACCATTTATTTGGGATGTGAGAATTATCTTAGAGCAGGCATGGATCTTAAAGCCTCATTTCTTCACCTGATAAATGAGATCTCCTACCATAGGTCTTCCAAACTAATGAGTCAATGAAGAGGCTTCTTGGTGTTAAATTCTATGTGTATATATCCGTATGTATATTCATCTGGAAAGATTGTCCAAAGCTTTCTTCAGATTCTCAAAGATTTATAATTGCAAAAATGTCATGAACTTGATTGTCCATCTCTGGCTTTCCAACCTTTATGTTTTTAATGTCTATAGGTTTTGTAGTGATGTCCTTATTTGGTTTTGTTCCTAATGTTGGTTACTTATGATTGCTCTTTCTCTTCATTATTCTCATCAAGGTTTAATCAATTTTATTAGACTTTTCTACAAATCAAAATTTGGCTTTATTGAATTTTTTCTATCATATATTAATTTTTGGTTCTACTGATTTCTGTGATCTTTATTATTTGTTTTTCTATTTTCTTTGTGTTTAATTTGCTCTTATTTTTCAACTTTTCAAGCTAGAAACCGATCATTGATTTTCAGCTCTTTTAAAAATTCATTTTAAGGCTACAGATTTTCCTTTAGGAATGGTTTTAGCCACATACTACAAACTTTGATATGTCATATTTTTATTATTATCAATTATCATACTGTATGCTTCAGTATATATGCTGTTCAAAAACTGGCATGAGTAATCTATGTTATAGAAGTCAGGATGATTGCTTACCTTTGGGAAGGGGAGCAGTTTGTGAGATGCTCCTCGGGTTCTGGTAATGTTCTATTTCTTGACCTGACTTGTGATTCTATGGGTATATATACTTCATAGCAATTTGTTTAGCTGTGTTTGTGATTTACTTACTTTAAAAAATATCTATATTATTGAATAAAATTCTTTTAATGGTAAAAATAAAATAATTGCCATAAATAAAAATTTGATGTTGATAAGAGTTTAAAATACGTTTTTGAAATACTAGCTTTCATTGGGGAAGGAATTGCTATGTAAATCTACAATCTTAAAAGAGTTAAATTCAACATAAATAAAAATTTAGTTCTCTAATTTCAATATATATCCAACTGAAAAGATTAAAATAAATACAAGTTTTATTTCCTTTAATGCTTATGCATGTACTTTAGTCTTTCCCACTCAAAGGATATACCAATTTTTCCATTTAGAATGGTTTTATTTGATTAACTTCCAGATTAAGGAACACTAGAAAGCCAAGTACTTAAGCTTACCCTATTTAAGTAAAGCAAAGTTCAAAATTAAGTATCTTGGAAATTGTCATAATTGTAACTATTCTGGCATTATTCAGAATATTAGTAAAATAGAGATTGTTATTTGCAAAAACATATCAATACCACATAATCATTGGTCCACTGCATTATCCCTCTTTTACCTGAGTTAGGGCCTAGAAACACATGGCTGAACTTAATCTTTCTAATTGTCATATTCCATTGAATATATGATTTAATGGACTATTTTATTCCCAAAGTCTAATAGAAAAAGTTTTATATGTTTGTTTTATAAATGACAAAAAATCATTTTAACTTTAGCTTTGTTTTCTGACATAGTATCTCAAATTAATTATGATCTCCAGATTTTATTTACCATCTTTATTCCTTCCCCCAACCAAGTTCTACTTATCCTCTTGCCTTTTCCTTGAAGTCTCACTTCTTCAGGTAACCCCCAGCTCTACTACAGGTTTCATGAATCCCCCATGTGTACACTTTCCTAGCAACCTTCACCTGCCATTGTGTTTCTCACTTGTACATATTTGTTCAGTGTGAACTCTCTTCCTAGACTTTAAACTTCCCAGGGACCAAGACCGTGGCTGTGCTGTGCACTGGTTCATTGTTTAGCACCTAGTGGACTGTGTGGCTTATTGTGAATTTTCAATAACATATTTATGGAATGGGTAGATTAAATGTGGATGTTCTAAGTAATATAAGATTGTCTTAGATACTTTGTTTTCTGATTCTTAAAGGCCTGTCAAATTTTGGTTCTTCTGGAGAATCTGAGAGAATTTGGGCTTTATTTTTTTTTAGTTAATTAATTATTATCATTTTTTTTAAATCATGAGAAGGCTTGATGCAGCTGCCATAAGTCAACTATTTTGGGAGACATGGGAGAATACACAATGGTTCTTACTATATTTCTAATTCCTCTAAGATATTCAAAGCTGGAAAATAAACTACTTTCTACAACCTTGATTCATAGAGAGCTAGGTGTGGGAAAGCCAAAAGGAAAAGAAAACTGACAGCAGAGATTTTTGCTCATGTGCACGAAAACTCTTCAAGAGGAGAATTTCAGGCCCTTCCATGAAGCCCAGTGTCTCCCTCCTGTAAGACTAAGGTCATAATGTGTTTGGAGATATTTGAAACCTTACTCAACACATTTATTCCCTCTAGACAATTTACTTTGCTACAATTGTAAACTTAGATTGCTTGATATATCAAGCAAGGAGGATGCAGAAAGACGCTAAACATTATTCAAAAAATTCAAGTTTATGTTATTTTAGCCGTATTACAACATGAAATGAATATTTGAATTGTATATATTTTTGAATATTATAATAATATTTTATTGAATAGTATAATAATATATACAGTAGTTATTCATGTCATTCTAAAAAATGTGGAACTAGAATTATTCTTGTTTTTTTTTTTTCTTTAGAATTATTCCTGTTTTGATGTATCTTCTTGGACATAAGAAGTCCCTTCCCCCCACCCAATTAGAACTAGCAAAGGAAATGTATTTGTGAGTTGTGAAGCAGATGGCTTAGAACTAAGGCTTTTTTTTTTTTTTTCAGTGTAGCATTGTTTGTGTCAAAATCCAAACTACACTAGTTTTAACATTTAATGACTAAGAATATTCTACAAAATACTTTATCTAAATGGATATTTAAGGTATTTCATTTATAAGATTATTCGTAGATGATAGATAATACCGGAAGGCATTTTAGAGTTAACCCATTAATAATTTGAGATTAACAAGATCTTGATTTATATGGAATAATAGATGGAAATTCTGGCAGAGCTGTTACAAGAGAGAATTATACAAATTATAACATTTGTTTTTAGAATAGACATAATACTTACATTTAAATACTGGTATCTAGTCATGATATTTTCAAAAAAAGTAAATACTCTAGACTGTTTCTTAGGAAATATCTGAATAATCACCAGTGTATGAACAAACTTATAGATAATTAAATTTAAAAAAATTTACCTGGAAATGTTGGAAGCACAGAAACATAATTTGCAAAGACTTCATTTATATGTCCTGACATTGTATGTCTTTCTCATTAGATACCTTTATTTTTCTTATTGATTTTTTTTTTCTTTTTATAGATAGATATTTTAAAATGTCTCTTGTATCTCAGCTGGGTGTACAAAGAACACAAGGATGTCTTTTCCACTGTAGGCCATTGTTCTAACTACATGTCAGAACAGGAAGGAAAAGTTGAAGGTATCAACTGAAGAGGGTACGGGGTGTAGAGAGTTGACAGAAAGTCTTGTCTTATAAGAGCTATATTTCCTATAAAGTTGAAATCAAGATCTGTACATAGATATAATTCTTTCAAAATTCTTTATACAACATTTTGTAATTCAGGACATGATTAGAAGAAAGCTGTATTCAGTTTCTGTACTATTGAAATATAGTAAGTATTTCTGAGGGACTGACAAAACTTTTCCCATTGTATTGTATGTTTTTTTAAAGATTTATTTATTTTGGAAAGAGAGCAAGTGAGCAGGGGGGGAGGGGCAGAGGGAGAGGGAGAGAGAGCCTCTTAAGTAGATTCTCTCTGAGCTCAAGCCTGGCGGGGGCTCCACCCCAGGACCCTGAGATCATGACCTCAGCTGAAACCAAGAGTTGGTTGCTTAACCCACCCTGCCACCCAGGTACCCCAGTGTATTCTATTTTTATGGAATTTTGGAACAGATATTTTCATTCTGTACCTGGCTAAGTATGAAGAGCTTTGTTATATTATGAACACTAATTCTTTCAGAAGGAAAAAATTACTTTAATAATTTGCCATGATAATGCAGCAAAAGTGGACATGCCCAATTTGACTTTAGAAAGAGTATATTTAGAGAGGCATAAAAATGGTGAGTATGATAAAGTCCACCTTCTAATAATAATCTTGATTCCAACAATCTAACATCAACAGAATGCTACCCTAGACCTGGAATATTTCCTATATGAGAAAAAGGTATCATTCACAATTACAGAAGTGTAGTTTCTTCATTTTCAAAATGTATGCCTTTAAACTTAAAGACTTTCAACATCTCCTTTAGTCTTCCTGTGAATCTGGAAGATAGCCAGAAATTGCCTGTAGGTTATCTTTAAGTAAATTTCTAAATAATACCAGAAAATATATTACTTTATGTACTTGCTAATATTTGACTCTAAATTTTTATTTACATATCAAAAATTGTGTCCAAAACTTCTTTAGAAGCTATAGTTTAGGGTTGTCTGGGTGGCTCAGTCGTTAGTGTCTGTCTTCGGCTCAGGTCACGATCCCAGGGTCCTGGGATTGAGCCCCGCATTGGGCTCCCTGCTTAGCGGGAAGCCTGTTTCTCCCTCTCCCACTCCCCCTGCTTGTGTTCCCTCTCTTGCTGTCTCTCTGTCAAATAAATAAAATTTTTAGAAAAAAAGAAGCTATAGTTTAAAATGAAAAAAAGGTGAAATATTATTTTGAGGAGCCATTCAGAAATCTAACTTTTAAATAGAATAACCACCCCTTCCACATACTCATCATCCAGCTTTAACAACTTTGCCAATTTTGTTTTATTTACCGCCCACTTTTGTTTTTAGGCTAAAATATTTTAAAGAAAATTTCAAAACACATTATGTTATTCTACCTATAAAGAGTTCAGTCAGTATGCTTCTTCAATTGATAAGGACTTTTAGGGGCACCTGGGTGGCACAATCGGTTGAGTGTCCAACTCTTTGTTTCAGCTTAGGTCATGATCTCAGGGTTGTGAGATCAAGCCCCAAGTCAGGGTCTGTGCTCAGTGTGGAGTCTGCTTGAGACTCTCTCTCTCTCTCCCTCTCCCTCTGTCCCTCCCGCTTGTGTTCTCTCTCTCTAAAATAAAAAATCTTTAAAAAAATTGATAAGGGCTTTTATTTTTAACATAATTGCCATTCAGTTTTTATACTTTACGTAAATAAAAATGATTTTCTCAATGTTTAGATGTTGAAAAATATCAAATCTTCTGAAAAGTTGTAAGAATAGTGCAATGAACACCTGCATAGATTCCCTTTATTTAGATTCAGCAAATGTTAAAATTGGCCATATTTGCTTTCTCTTTTTCTCTCTTGCTCAAAGTGTGCTCTCTCTCTCTCTTCACTGCCCCCCCCACACACACATTTTATCTTCTGAAAGCATTTAGGCATTAATTACAGACATCACCATACTTTGTCCCTGAAGACATCAACCTGTACTCCTAAGAAGCAGGCATTCTCCTATATAACCTCAATACAATGACCACAGACAGCAAATTTAACATTAATATGATAAAATTAACTAATATACAATCTATATTTGGTATATCTCAATTGTCTGAAGACTACCCTTTATAGCTGTTTATTTTATTCTCACTCGAGGAGCCAAGTAGTCAATCAAGGATCATAATTGGCACTTAGTCTCCTTTAATCTAGAACATTTCCCAAGGTTTTTGTTTGTCAGTTGGTTTGTTTTGGTTTGGGTTTTCTTGATATTGAAGTTTTCAGATAGTCTAGGACAGAAAAGGGAACCCTCCTGCACTGTTTGTGGGGATGTAAATTGGTACAGCCAGGGTGGAAAACATTATGGAGGTTTCTCAAAAAATTAAAAACAGAAATACCGGGGCGCCTGGGTGGCTCAGTTGGTTGAGCGACTGCCTTCGGCTCAGGTCATGATCCTGGAGTCCCGGGACCGAGTCCCACATCGGGCTCCCTGCTCGGCAGGGAGTCTGCTTCTCCCTCTGACCCTCCTCCCTCTCATGCTCTCTGTCTCTCATTCTCTCTCTCTCAAATAAATAAATAAAATCTTTAAAAAAAAAAAAATAGAAATACCATACAATCCAGTAACTCCACTTCTGGGTATTTACCCAAAGAAAATGAAAACACTAATTCAGAAAGATAAATGCACCCCTATGTTCATTGCAGCATTATTTACAATAGCCAAGATATATAATGGAATATTACTCAGTCATAAAAGATAATGTCTTGAATCTTGCCATTTAAACAACATGGATGGACCTAAGTGAAGCAAGTCAGACAGAGAAAGATAAATACCATATTATTTCACTTATATGTGGAATCTAAAAACCAAAACAAACAACCTAAACAAAACAGAAATGACTCATAGATACAAAGAACAATCTGGTGGTTGCCAGGGCAGGGAAAGAGGGGAGGATGGGAGAAATAGGGG
The DNA here is from genome assembly GCF_964656455.1 of Halichoerus grypus. Taxonomy (NCBI): domain Eukaryota; kingdom Metazoa; phylum Chordata; class Mammalia; order Carnivora; family Phocidae; genus Halichoerus; species Halichoerus grypus. The sequence goes on along the minus strand of NC_135716.1, from coordinate 130,144,432 downwards.
AAGGGGATCAAAACGTACAAACTTCCAGTTATAAAATAAATAAGACAGGGGATGCAATGTACAGCATAGAGAGTATAGTTAATAATATTGTTATAACTGTGTGGTGACAGATGGTAGCTAGATTTATCATGGTGATCACTTTGTAATGTATGTAAATGTTGAATCACTAAGTTATACACCTGCAACTGGTATAATATTGTGTGTCAACTACACTTCAATAAATAAAATGTGTTGTCTCATGATTATAGTTAACATCTTATTTTTTCAGCATGAATATTACATGGATGCAACACCTCATAAGATATATGTTAGCACTTGGAGTGACCATAGCCTAATGTATAGACTTGCTGAATCACTACGTTATACACCTGAAATTAATACAGCATTATGTGTCAACTGTACGTCAATTAAAAAAAGATACATGATGTAAATTTGTTCCATTATTGGTGATAATACTTTTTCTCATTTGGTTAAGATTGTGTTCCCCAGATTTCTCCATTGTAATTTTTCCCATTATAATTATAGGTAATATGTGGAATGAAACTTCAAGAAATGTGAACATCCTGCTCCCCAGAAAAGTTTCACTCAATTGTAACTATATTTATTATATTATCTTATACCCAATCTGTGTTCCAAATTTCCCATTTGCCTCATAAGTATCTTGAGTTGTTTTGTTTGAGTCATGATCCAGGCAGGGTTTAGACGTTTTGTTTCATTTTGGTGTGTCTTAATTTTCTTTTATTCTCTAATAGTCCCCCTTCCCACTTTCCACACTCCATTTCTCTTGTCATACCTTCCATTGCTTTATTAGAGAAATTGGGTCAGTTGCCTTGTAGAGTGATCATTTCCTTGTGTTGTATTCAACTTGATCTTCTGTTTCCCATATCAATTGGTAAGCTGTAAACTGGTTTTGAGATCTCGATGCTTGACTAAATTCCATTTCGGATTTTTAAAGGCACGTAATTTAAAAGTGGTGCTGAGAACTTTTCTATATGTCTCTTAAAGGAAGAATCTTAATTGATTTTATTCTGCAGTGGTCTGACCAAAACCAACATGATTGTATCTAATAACTATGAATTCACTCCATGTGTGGAAAATGCCATCACTTTCAGGCTGAATCCACTGTCTAAGTAATGGGACAAGTTTTCAAATCAACATTTCCTTGCCCATAAGCATCTTACCATAGCTTATGACCAAAAATAGAGAGGAGACTAACAGAAAATATACCTATGTATGCAAGTTTAAGATTAAAAATGAGAAATCCTGAGCAACAGCTACCTTTGTCCTGTAAAAGTCTTATTTTCCCTTGTCCACATGGCACATGAAAGATGGAGAGGACTTTGAGAGCAAGACAGGAGGAATGTTCCTGTTGAGTAGCTATGTAACAACTAAAACTGTACTCCTTTTGTTTATATAGATATAATGCAATGGATTTTTTTAAAAAAAATATATAGAATCATTAATTTTCAAGACAAAGGGGACAATGCTATTGGCCACTCAGCTTTTGCCTGAATTTCTCCCATGTAAGTGTGTACACTCCTTTCTGAAAAAGACTTCTCTGTTGTTAGTTTATCTCAAAGGATACAATTTTTTCTTCTGGTCTCTTAAAACCTGTCTTCCTATATACTCCACATTTAGGTCCTACATAAGCTTTCTGTGAAAACTCAGAGTGAGTTCATTTTCTCATCTATGCGACAATCCGTAAATAATTGAAAAGCACAGCCCTAGCTCCTCTTGTCTTTTTAGAACACGTATAACCAGAGCTTCACCCAGAGAGCTGTCATATCACAAACTCAAATACCTATCGAGGCCAGGTTCTAGCAGGAATGTGTGAAGTTGGCCAGTCTAAGATGAAGAATTCATACTGTATCTAAAGAGGGTAGGCAGTAGCTCGCAGCTTTAGTGGATTGTCACCAAGGTGAAAATGTGGAACTTAATCCTGCCAGATCTTTTAATTTCCAAGAAAAACTAGAAACATGGTTTGTATGAGAAATCTCTTGACTTCTAAACATTAGCATACATTCTAAACTTCAAAGCACTGTGTAGTTCAGCACCGAGCAGACCAAATAAAATACATTTGTATGGTCAGATTCTGTTTGTCAACTGCCAGTTGTGATTTCTGTTTTAATCATTCTAAATGTGACAGATACCCAAACTTCTGGGCTTCTTCCTCTGGAGGTACTGTAATTCACCCAACACCTTCTTAAAGTATGGTTCATGGAGCTGAAACCAGTCATGTTCTGGTGCCAAGCATAAGACTGTCACTTCCATTAACTCAGTCTAGATTTTGTTCTCTTTTTGCCACTTCGTTTTATCGTTACCTCATTTCAGTGTGGTCTACTAGAATATCCCAGATCCTTCTCACATCATCTGCTATTAAGCCATCTAGTGCCTCTGCAAATAGTTTTCTTCCTAACAGCCCAACACTCTATCCGTTCTTAAAATTTACCAGTTTGTTATATTTAAACTTTCGCATGGCAGTTGCATGTTTTTCTTTAAGTAAATATGCTTACCTATGAAGAAATAAAAGCTCGTAATGAGTTAAATCTGTACTATTGTTCTATGTGTAACTTAAGGAAAAAAGGTTGGGTGGGTCACAGCAATATGACAAAGATATGTTACATAAACATATCATTGGATAAACAATGCTTTTCTCTTTCAGCTATTTAAAGAAGTGTAATAAACATTTTTGTAAGATAGAAACATGTTGTTGAATTTTGTATTTGGCAGAATAGACTGAATCTCAGTCTGATTATCTGATATAAGCTATTGCAATATCCATTAAAAAGTCATTCTGGTAATGGCAACAAATGTGCAACTGTTGCTTCTTTTACAAACAATGAAATACTACTATAATAGTTGTTATTATCTCATTAGCTAAGATACCAAGCAGTTTTTGTTTTGTGTTTTTAAAAAAAAACAAAAACTGTTTCTAATTTAAGATCACTCTCCCCTGGATGCCGGTAGAAATTCTGACAAAATAAGTGGTTTTATTTTCTATATAGTTATGATTTATCACTTTGTTTACTATCTTCAATACGAATTTGATTTTTAAGATGGAATTAATGAAAAATAACATCATACTTCATTTATTTACTTAAAAGTTTATTTAAGTAATCTCTGCACCCAACATGGGCCTCTAAATCATGACCCTGAGATCAAGCATTGCATGCTCTTCTGATTGAGCTAGACAGGCACCCCAACATCATACATTTAAATATCACAATATGATTGACACCAACACCAATTTCTGGAGTTTTCAGTAGTGATTATTCTTTAGTAACAACTACATTCAGAAAAAGAAGGAGAAGAAGAAGAAGGAGAAGAAGAAGAAGAAGAAGAAGGAAGAAGAAGAAGAAGAAGAAGAAGAAGAAGAAGAAGAAGGTAGAGTCCTACCTTTTTTTTTTTTATTTTTTTTTATTTTTTTTATTTATTTATTTTTTTTTTTAAAGATTTTATTTATTTATTTGACAGAGAGAGACACAGTGAGAGAGGGAACACAAGCAGGGGGAGTGGGGGAGGGAGAAGCAGGCTTCCCGCGGAGCAGGGAGCCTGATGCGGGGCTCGATCCCAGGACCCTGGGATCATGACCTGAGCCGAAGGCAGACGCTCAACGCACTGAGCCACCCAGGCGCCCCAAGTCCTACCTTTTTTTAAAATTGGGACTTGAACCCACAACCCTGAGGTGAAGACCTGAGCTGAGATCAAGAGTTAGATGCTTAACTGACTAAGCCACCCAGGCACTCCTAGAGTCCTACATTCTTATTTCATGTTGCAAAGTTCAATTTTATTTCTAATTTTTGTTATTACATATTTGGTCATATATCTTATTGCAAAGTAAAATTGTGACATTATTTCACATTCTTTCTCTTCCCCTGTCTTCTTTTACAATCCATTGGTGGGGCGCCTGGGTGGCTCAGTCGGTTAGGCATCTGCCTTCCATTCCTGGGATTGAGTCCCACATCAGGCTTCCCGCTTCTCCCTCCGCCTGCCACTGCCCCTGTTTGTGCTCTTCCCCCCCAGTCTCTCTGTCAAATAAATAAATAAAATCTTAAAAGAAAATAAAATCCATTGATGGTCAATATTGGGATTTTAATGGATGAAAATCTGATTATCTGGAATGATGAAATGTGTGATAATGAAACTAGCCAACTAAAATTCTGTTTAAGTTCTGAAATTTAAATTTTACTCCCATTTGTTGATATATTCTTCCACTTATCTAGAAACACAACCAAAGGGAAAGCACATTACTCCAAAAGAAGCATAATCATCGGCTCTATCAATGTTCACTCAAGGAAGAAAAAGTCACATAGAAGTTGACTGCTATTTTATTTGTATCCTTCTAAGTGTTCTACATTTTCAATAAAAATGATACTATGATTATGAAGATATTTTTATGTAAATCTAAATTTTATGTCAATTAGCAGCCAGGCTTATAAAAGAAGACCGAGGGTCTTAATGTATATAATGTTATAATTGATGTGGATTTATTCATATCACCTAGTTCATTATGTGTTTTTTTTTTTTAAGTGTTGATAGGAAACTGCTCGCAAAAATGGACTTTGCTAGCATATGGTCAGAATAGGGTCTGCATGTGTGCGCTGACAGGAAGCATATATTACCTTCCTGCACAGCATTTACTGTTGGCATTTTTGCCCAAATATGTTAAAGTACTTTGTTGATGACTGGAAGTGAAAACTGTTAAAGGCATAATGAGGCCAGATGCCAACTTCAAAGTAACAAGAATATAGGACACATTGAAAATTCTTGATTTTTTAAAGTTTAATTTTATGTCAAAGCATCATTCAATGGTTTCATTTAAAAGTAAAAACATAGGGAGTAGATTGTCCACTGTTGAAATCAGTACAGGAGATGTTTCCTCAGAAACCATTTAATGACTTTTTGGGGGGAGGAGGCACACAAACCAGAGTATGTGGGTCATTGCAACATATTGGGTGGTGTTATTGTGAAAATGACTGAAAAAAGGCAGAATGTTTCCATTTACTTTCAATCAGCAGCATTTGGGTAAATTGGTAAATTTCCCTGTTTCCAAACATAATGCCCCAGAACTTGGGAAGCCCTGAAATTTGGGCACTGGTTGAGTGTGCTTCCAGACAGAGGAGAAACAAATGATAGAGGCGCCACAGAGTTTAGCGCTCCTCTCTGTGTGGTCTGTGGGCCAGTCAACAACCAGAACGCAAGTTGAGAGCGGACATTTAAACACTTTTCCAGCACTTTAACGTTGCTGCTATTTCTCGGCATGGGATCAGTGGGCTGATTTGTGAAATCTATTCATAAAGTAATTGAGCTTATTTTCCGTATATCTTGCTTCATATTTTTACTCTGTTTTTGTCACTTATTTTTATTGCATTTCACAAAGTAGTGGTGTGCAACAGATTGGAAATTAAAACACAACAAAAAAGATTCTTCACCACAGTTTGAGAAGCGCTGAGCTGAGTGCTAACTGCCTGGAGCCAGAACCCACCCCGGAAGTGTCAGGAGAGTCCTGCACTGAATTACCGGTAGCCTGGCCTCACAAATGCTATCTCTGCGTAAAAATGCTAGGTATTAACTTTTCAATTCGCATCTTCTTCCCAATTTAATTAAGGTGGATCATGTTAGGGATGGAGATGGAAAGTGCCAAGTGGTATCTTGCTGGGAATGGCCAGCAATCCCTATACCGGCAGATGAAAGATGACTCCAAATCTTGCTGTGAAAGTGAGGAGAAGGCAAGGGGGTCAACGCTCAGAGACGAAGACCTTTTGCTCTTCTTTGCTCCCTCCTTTATCAGTCCTTCAGGATAATCACAAATCCTTATCATTGTTTCTCAAGCACGTGATGTGTGACAAGGGGGTCTTACTGAAACTGGGAGGATCTGTTTACCGGAATGATATGATATGCTAATCTGGGTGTTCTACCGGTTCTGCTAAACATAGCCTAGGGCACAATGCTACTTCTCTTAGATCACAGGGCGGCTGTTTGGGCTAAGAAAGCTTGCTGGGGGGGGGGGGTATGTTCTGTGAATTGTGTAAGACTGATGAATCACAGACCTGTACCGCTGAAACAAATAATACATTATATGTTAATTAAAAAAATTGAAAAAAAAAAAAAAGCTTCGGGAAAGGCAACTCCCCTTGGCATTCCATGGGCAGAGTGGTCTCGCAGGCCTCGGCCTTCCAAAGGCCCACGCCCTTCTCCGAAAGCTTCCCTGCCCTCAGCTGGGCCTCCGTGTGACATTTTAGCAAGCCACGTATTATGGCTGATTTCATGCTCTACATTAACCCCAACAGAATCTGGAACAAAATTGATCTAGGTTCACTCTTGTCTCTATGACTCATAGCAGAGGCTCAGCTTTCTTATCTGTGTGATGTCAGTAGTCTCTCTCCCAGGGTTATTGTGAGGATCAAGAGAGGCAAGTCTCGCAGAGTTCCTGGCACATGGTAGGTGCTCAACGAGGGGAGAAATGTATATAATGTATATAGTATAATAAATAATAATATTTATTTTTACCTTCCTTTCTCCCCTGAACACAACATATAGAGCTCAAGGTTTTTTAAATGAGTGGCTGAACTGGCTCAAATAATCCTGGTCAATCATTTTTTACAAATGTGTATTGATCTCTTAATAGCATCTTTTGGGGGGAGTCTTATGTTTTCTTGCTTTTATAAAACCTTTTTTAAAGATTTTATTTATTTATTTGTTAGAGAGAGAGAGCACAAGCAGGGGGAGCTGCAGGCAGAGGGAGAAGCAGGCTCCCCGCTGAGCAAGGAGCCCATCGTGGGTCTCAATCCCAGGGATCATGACCTGAGTGAAGGTAGATGCTTAACTGACTGAGCCACCCAGGTGTCCCTATAAAACGTTTCGAGTGCAGATTGCTATGAATATACAACCAAAGGAAAGATATAAATCTGTTAGATTTTTTCTTTATCTGCTGAGCCCTATAGGACAGCTGTGACAATGGACAAGGGGATAATATCATAAGCCATTATTATTACCTCTATGAATGAAATGATTTATAATGATCATGGAGAAAGCTGTGTGCTAATAATGAAGTCATTCTGCACAATTTGTAAAAGCCACATATGGTGATATACTACTTCCCACTGTTTTACATCTATTTGTAACTCAATTATCTTGTGCTATTGTTAAGGGGGTTGTTTTGAGATTGAACAGTAACTGAGCTAAGCTATGGCTAAAAAAAAAAAAAAAGAAAGAAAGGAAAAAAAGAAATTTGTAAAAAAATGCTTTTAGTTTATTCTGTCTCTCTCGGCAACCCAGTGCCCAAATCTCTTTGATTTGAACAAGTAGTTTGTGTTTAGCTTCTAGATTAAATACAGTATTTACTTTCATTTTCTACTTGCATGTAGAAAAGTTTTTGTATCTGGCGCCATTAGTAGCTTGATTGCATTGTTAGATCCAGGCAAGGAATAAATTAGCCTCATTTGAAAAGAACATTTCTTGTCTGCTGCTAGGATACTGTTTCAGAAATTATCATTATGGTGGGTATTGACAACAAAAGTGTTAATGCCCTTAGCAATGTACCTCACTTACTTCCTCAATGACTCCTTGGAAAGCTAGGTAGCTGTATTTTCAATTCCTTTTTCTTGCATTTTTTTTTTTTTTTTTTAGTTTAAACAGTATAATAAATACTAGTTTTCGTTTAATCTATTGTGTGTGTGCGTGCATGTGTGTTGTGCAATTAAGTTGCATACTTTTTAATAGTAGTTTAATGATAGTTACTTTGACAGTTTGAGAATTGATTTTGTTTTTTCTAATTTGCCTTTGTTTATAGTTATTTGATAACCTATCAAATTATTTGGCTTTGAAGCAAAACAATTAACAATACAGGGTTTGAATGATGTGGGAGTGCACTGGATAAATATTTCTTCGAAGAACATTGTAGCAGACTGAAGATGAATCAAACTAATCATTGGTGTCCTACATTCAGAATGCTGTTAGGAAATTATTCTTCATAGTAATACATTGTGTTGTTTTGGCTTCCATACAAGTTGACTTGAGGGAATGTAACCAACTGTTATAAAAGGACCAATCATTGAAGATACTATCCTCTAAGCAGAAAAGAAAAATGTCTTAGTGGAGCCTTATGGTATTAACAATACTAGCTAAATAATGAAAAAATTCCATTCTCTAAATTAGAATACATCTACTAATTTTGTACTGTAGGAATGTTTATTAAGTAAACATTTGCATAGGATGCCCCAAGAAGCAAGGGTGTTTAATACGGGACAATGTCAGTGATCTGCACCCATTATTAAAATAATTAAACAGATTAAACTTTGTAAGGCATTTAAATACTTACATATATTTATTTACAGCAGAGGGAGAGGGAGAAACAGGCTCCCCGCTGAGCAGGGAGCCCTACACGGGGCTCAATCCCAGGAACTTGGGATCATGTACTGAGCTGAAGGTAGATGCTTATTAAACTGAGCCACCCAGGCACCCCTGCTGTTGCCATTTTTGACCCAGACAGCCACAGTGCAGTTTAAGGCATTTTATTTAAATTAAGAACCTTTATTTTTTTAGAGCAGTTTTAGCTTCACAGCAAAATTGAGCAGAATATACAGAGAGTTCCTATAAATCCCATCTCCCCCTGATCAGCCCCCCCACACACACACAATCTCTTTCTTTATCAATATCCTGCACCACCATGGTACGTTTATTACAATTGATGAACCTACCTTGACACATTATTATTACCCTATGTCCATAGTTTACATTAATGTTCACTCTTGGTGTACATTCTGTGGATTTGAACAAATGGATAATGACACATATCCTCCATTGTAGTATCATATAGAATAGTTTCACTGCCTTAAAGATCCTCTGTGTTCTGCCTATTCATCCTTATCTCTATCCTAACCCTTGGCAGCCACTGATCCTTTTACTGTCTCTATAGTTTTGCCCTTTCCAGAATGTGATATAGTTGGAATCATACAGTATGTAGTCTTTTCAGATTGGCTTCTTTCACTTAGCAATATGCATTTAAGATCCTTCTATGTCTTTTCATGGAAGTTTTCAAATTTCTTTGAAAAAAGCAAGGAGCACAATTGCTGGATCATATGTTAGAAGTATGTTTGATTTTGTATGAGACTATCTAATTTTCTTCCAAAGTGACTGTACCATTTTGCATTCCCATCAGCAATGAGTGAGAGTTCCTATTGCTCCACATTCTTGCTAGTATTTGATGTTGTCAATATTTTGGATTTTGGCTATTCTAATAGGCATATAGCGGTATCCCATTGTTTCAATGCTTAAAGCATTTTTAAAGGTTAATAATTTCAAAAGTTAAGACTCCCATAATAGAATGAACACCTGTCAAAAGATTTCCATGTCTAGAAAAGAAAGCCTTTTATTATAGTAAAATTTAATTATTTTACAGGAAATTGCTCTAAATATAGAATGGTTGGAAAAGTTACTAGAAGAAAAGGAGACTAAAAATTCTAGGGACTTATTATTATCAACCTAACTCCCTTTCAGATGCTTGGTCCTAGGGAAAAAAAGGTGCTTTTGGCTTTCATTTATCTGATTGTGACTATTGGTAACTGATGTAAATTGAAATTTAGTACTGGAATAAAAAGAGTAATAGAGCTTCTTAATCAGGCAACATGTAATTATTAACCAGCTAGTCCTTTGGCTAGAAGCAAAACAAGGAAACTAGCATTCTGAACTTATTTTTTTCATTCAAGAAAAAGGTTCATATTGGGTTAACAAAATGCAATTACATTTTATAGCTATAAAATTATTTCAACAGGACCATTAATTGCCCTCATGATATAAGAGGTAAAGTTTACCGCTAGCAACAGCTTATTTTGTAATTATCACATGGGAGCATTTTTCCTAAATTCTAATTTCAATAGATATTGGTTTAATTTATCAGAATTTTCCATTATTGTGTTTTTAGGTAATGCATTAAGTCATTACTCAAACACAATGGTGTCTGAGTTCTTATGTATTACAAACTGAGTGAGCAGACAGAAACAAAATTATATCTCATTCTAGTGAAAATGACAGCAACATTTTTTTCTCTAATAGCATCTTACAGGAGGCCCAAACTGATTTGCACTCTGCTCTCTATTTGTATAGTTAATTAATCCAAAAGAAGGATTTTTTAACTTGAATTTTTAAAGTCTGCTTAACTTTAATTTTGAGTCTTTCCTCTTTAAGATTGCATATTATTTAACAGACAAAAGTGAAAGCAGTTGCCGTAAGGAAACTAAAATATACTTAGTAAGAATAGTTATTAACATATGCCCAACTATGAAAACTTGTCGCTTCTTTTATTCTCTCTCTCCCCCTCTTCTCTTTCTCTTTAAATATAGATATATAAGGGTGAGGACAATAGAAAGGGAATGAAATTGGATGTTGTATTAGTCTCCTATTAAGGCCATATCAAATTACCACAAGTGCAATAATACAGATTTATTTCCTTATAGTTCTGGAGGTCAGAAGTCCAAAATGGGTCTTACTGGGCTAACATCAAGGTTTAGCAGGACTGCCTTCTTTTCTGGAGGCTCTAGGGAAAAAGCTACCTTCTTCACTTTTTAAATAACATTAAAATGAGACTACAAAAAGGAATTAACTATTTGGAGGATATTTTAATACAGTATCTTGCCTTAAAATTATACTTTTACCAAAGGTCATGATTAGACAAGATTAATGAGATTCAGACGTGGGACATTGGTACTCTGGTTTTAAATTTAAAATCATTTTAGATTTGATCCCTTAATAAAGCTTCAAATACACATTCTCCCATCTCAAGTTATTGATGGGATAAACTCAGTGACCCTTCTGAACCATATTCTTCCTGCAACCTGAAATCTTGTAAGTGAAAGTTCCTTGTTTGTATTCTCTGTAGATGTTGACCTGAAAAGTCACACATAATGGAAGCGTTGCTGAAGTAGTAACCCTGTAATTTTTATAAAATTTCAGCCAATAGTTTCCTGATATCAGCAATAGATTCAAAAGATAGACAAGAACAAGTGACTCTCCCGAAATCCCATGACCTCGATAGAGTGTGAAAGTAATGAATGCATTCCTCAAGAGGGATGCGTGGTAGAAGTGCCAATAGTTGCAATTTGTCCAACGGCTCTCAATAATAGGAAGTTACATTGATTCAATACCTAAATGAAATTAATTGATGTCTGTTTGTCAAAGAGGGTAAATGTAATGAGTTTCGTGTAAATGACAACTCGTACACAGATTTGACACAGATGGTTCATGCTCTCGTATATTTCAGTGAATCCTAGCAGTCACTGTAACGTCCTAGAGTTTTAAGATTTGCAAATAGGTTGTTTTAAAAGTAAAATGCAGGAAGGTAGTATACAGTGATGGTTGAAAGCACTGACTCTGAAATCTGGTCACCTTGTTTTAAACCGAGTTCCACCCATCAGTCATGGATAGGTTGTTTCATCTGTCTGTGCCTCGGATTCCCCATTTGCAAAATGGGCAAAATAACAGTCTTTATGTCATTGGGTTACTGTGAAGAATATATGAGAATTAAGTGTGAAATATGTAGCAAATAGCCTACATTCGATAAACATCCCAAAATATTAACTACCATTACTCTATAGAAGTTGACCTTATTGGGGCGCCTGGGTGGCTCAGTCGTTAAGTGTCTGCCTTCGGCTCAGGTCATGATCCCAGGGTCCTGGGATCAAGCCCCGCATCGGGCTCCCTGCTCCACGGGGCACCTGCTTCTCCCTCTCCCACTCTCCCTGCTTATGTTTCCTCTCTCGCTGTGTCTCTCTCTGTCAAATAAATAAATAAAATCTTTAAAAAAAAAAAAAAAAAAGAAGTTGACCTTATTGTAGATGTTTTAATCTAGATTATATGATACGCAAACTCATGCTCTAGGAAGAAAATTCATAAATTTGTCTTACAATTAAGGAAGTCCAAGAAAAGGAAGTAGATTTTGTTATATCCTTGTTTTAAGCCAACATCAAGTTTTAGCCTTCAAACTTTAAGAAAAAACGCATGGTTTTGTTAATTGGAAATCTTATGTAAAAATACTCGAAGAAGTCAGCAAAAAGACATAAGATGTTCTAAAATTTTATTTTATTTATTTATTTTTTTAAGATTTTATTTATTTATTTGATAGAGACACAGCGAGAGAGGGAACACAATCAGGGGGAGTGGGAGAGGGAGAAGCAGGCTTCCCGCTGAGCAGGGAGCCCGATGTGGGGCTCGATCCCAGGACCCTGGGACCATAACCTGAGCCGAAGGCAGACGCTTAACGACTGAGCCACCCAGGCGCCCCAAGATGTTCTAAAATTATAATAACCAAGTGTGTGTGTGACAGACTTTGAAAAGTTCATTTTATTAAACTTTGACTTTTATGCTAAATTTAACTTTCACTTAAAAACATGTTTGCTTACATAAATTGACTTTAAGTAGTGCCATCAGTACATTCCTTCTGATGCCAGGAATAAATATTTTTAATACTTAAAAGTTGATCAAAATAGGAAGTAAGATTCACTGAGACCAGCTTCTAGTGTGAATGGTTTTCCAAGTACATGTCCCCTGCCTATTCATCATATCAGGAAGTCAGTGAATGGAGACATCTGCTGGTAAGGATTAGACACCAGTATCTGGGCACTTCAGCAGAATGTACTGGAAGATCTGAAGAGGAGGAAATGGTCGCTTTAGTGTAAATTATTCCCAGCTATGGAATGAGTTGCCCAGATGCTATCTTTGTGTCTTGCTCATCCTTTCCATGTCTTTTGATTGAGCTGTAAATCTTATTCCCTCATCTATCATGGGGATTGATTCTCTTTTATTGATTTATCAGTTTATGTTATTTTCTTTTTAAGATTTTATTTATGTACTTGAGAGAGAGAGAGAGCATGAGCGGGGGCGGGGGCAGAGGGAGAGGGAGAAGCAGGCTCCCCACTGAGCAAGGAGCCTGAAGTGGGGCTCCATCCCAGGACCCCAGGATCATGACCTGAGCTGAAGGCAGACACTTAACCTACTGAGCCACTCAGGCACCACCCGCTCCCCTCAGTTTATGTTTTTAAATGTCTTTTCTTCATACTATACTTCTATGAAGGCATATATGATTAATTCCATTGCTGTTAAAGCATGGTTTCCTTAAAACATAGGGTAAGTTTACAGTCAGGAAAGAATGAAGTCTTAGAACTGGTATAATGCAGTTTGTACAGGGAGCTGTGGTTTTTAGCCCTCTTGGTCCATGATGATCTTGAATTAGGCTGGGTTTCTCAGACTCTGCTCCCTGTATGATAGGTAGCGATGGAGCCTGGTGCTTCGATGAAGAGAAAAACAAATAAAAGGATGTGGGAGAGAAGTTATGACAGAAATTCTTGCTCCTCATTATTAGCAAACTGCTTTACAGGGTTGTACTGGTCTAAACACCGGAGAGAAAGGGCATGTTATGGAGTTATCATGATACTGCATGGGGTTGTCGATGGGTTTTTACCACAGGTTACAAGACCACATAGAATGCTTTTCCTTAAATCTGGCTATTATTTCCTGTCTTCATGGAGTACAAAATGTTCCTTTTATCTGACATGGCATGTCTTAACCTATGAGCTGGAAGAAGAAAATATGTTCTTTGAATTGTGCATCCTCCTGATGAAATTGTGGCTGTCAACCTAAAGTTTGGGTTGTCATTATTGGTCATTTTTAGTGACAAATGAAACCTTCCTCGGGAAAATTTAATAGTGCCTTGGGTCTGACCAGCAAATGTGATTGCAGAATACTGGGACTGGAAGAAGTATCTTTACATTAGGTTGATATTGTAAAATCAGAGTTGAATTAATTATGCAGTCTTGGGATGAAAATACTCTTGATGTGTGAGACTTCCAAAAAGACTTGCTTTCTGTTATTTATGTGTTATGTGTTTAGAACTCCAGTTTTAACTCACTGAACTCATGAGAAACAATTTCAGGCCTATTTATGACAACATGGATGGACCTAGTGGGTATGATGCTAAGTGAAATAAGTCAGACAAAGAAAGACAAATACCATATGCTTTTACTTATATGTGGAATCTAAAAAAAAAAAAAAAGCCCAAACAAACAAACAAACAAACAAAACCAAACTCTTAAATACAGAGAAAAAATTGATGCTTGCCAGAAGGGAGTGGGTGGGGGATGGGCAAAAAAGATAAAGGGGATTAAGAAGTACAAACTTTCGGTTATAAAATAAGTCATGGAGATGAAAAATACAGCATAAGCAATATTGCCTATAATATTGTATAATGTTGTATGGTGACAGATGGTGACTATGCTTATTATGGTGAGCAATGAGTAGTGTATAGAATTGTTGAATCAATATGTTGTACACTTGAAACTAATAAAACATTGTATTTCAACTATACTTCAATAATAATAATAGAACAACTTTGGGCCAAACTTTTTTCCTTAGCTTACTATGTCAAGCTTCACCTTATCTTCAGTAATGTTCCCAAATATTACACAGGACTGCTTGACCTATGTCAAAACATGGCATTTCATGAATAATATTCTATCAACGTAAAAATAGAGGGATTGCTCAGTTTATGTCTCATTTCTCCTTGTTCTTCTGAATACCAATTCGGCTCATCTCAGACAAACCTAATTATTATCTGTTGTATGCAGTTTTCTCAACCTGGGGTCCTTTCTTTAGCTGCTGAATACTTTTCCTTCATTTATTCAATTATGCTTTCAAATGTACACGGTGTACGTCAGGTAACAACACACTCGATAATGCTAATTTATTGACATTTATAAGGAAAATGCTTTTTATAATGTACTTCCACGGTAAAGCTGGATATGTCACATGCTTTGTTGGTTTTTTTGTTTCAATACATTTTCACCATAGCTAGGGTGACCATATAATTTATTGTCCATAACAGAACACTTTGAGTTTGAAAGAGGAAGTTACTGGTAATTATGCCAGGTCAATAGATACAAACTGGGCCTGTCCTGGGAAAACTATGTCCCGTGGAGCAAATCCCAGCCACTACCTGCTTTTGTTTTTGTTTTCATTTTTTTAAAGATTTTATTTATTTGACAGAGAGAGACACAGCGAGAGAGGGAACACAAGCAGGGGGAGTGGGAGAGGGAGAAGCAGGCTTCCCGAGGAGCAGGGAGCCCGATGCGGGGCTCGATCCCAGGACCCTGAGATCATGACCTGAGCCGAAGGCAGACCCTTAACGACTGAGCCACCCAGGCGCTCCCACCACCTGTTTTTGAATAGCCCAGAGACTAAGAGTGATTTTTTTCATTTTTTGATGGTTGGAAAAGATCAAGAGAAGAATAATATTTCATGGCATGTGAATTTATACACAATAATTTGTGCCCATAAATAAAGTTTTATTGGAACACGGTCACATCAAATCATTTATATATCGTGTATGGCTGCTATCATGCTGCAATGGCAGAAACACCACATATTGCCTAGAATATTACTGTTTTAATCTTTAGAGGAAATGTGTACTGACCCCTGAAGCAGAGGAATCCTAACCATAGCCCAATTTAGACCATTCATTTCAATTGGACCAGACCTTTCTTTTCTAATAGTGCTGGTTAAGTGGCATGTCTACAAATTTGTACATATTATGATAATAAGTATTATAATGCTGATGTAGACGGTGATGTGTCTGGGAATATATTTACCTACTCTGTAATTTCCTATTGAGTAGAGACTCTTCCAGGTCACATTTTCGGCTCCACCATGGTGTCTGCTAGTCTTTTAGTCCTTTGACAATACACCTTTGCATGTAATTTTTCAAGTTGTTAATTTGGTTTATGGATTAAAATTAGGTTTTTCTTCAAGAACCAGACCACTTTCATTTTTTTCTGACAAAACATTATCAGACAACCTTGAAAACAACTTTGAGTTTTTGTCTGAGCGCTTTTAAAAGTGTGGGGTAGAGCGATATTTTAAAGTAACCTCATTCTGTCTCTTTGGTATTGAATTAAAGGAGTTACAGGAATTCTATCTCATTGTCCAATAGGCCAGATAAATTTCTCCTTTAAAGCGAGTCATTTATCTGTTGGCTAATTAACAAGTCATGTGCTCTCATAAAAGTTGACACCATTGGTTCATTTATAGCATTGTTGTCGATTAAGTTTACCTGAACTGTGTGCTTACTAAGACTATTTACCACCTTTCAGGTCAAGTTGGATATGTCAGTAGGCACATGTAGAATATTTTGAGGAACTATACAAAATATAAAAACCATGTATATCTAGAAATTTAAATTAATTGGAACTTAAATTACCAGTAGAATAACAGCAGATATATGGTTCTTGTACCTTTTGTTTACTGATTGGATATCTACACGGTAACTCTTGTGAAACATGGTGCGGCTAGCAGATGGCAACCAGTTTGAAAGAGGAAGTTATTGGTAATTATGCCAGGTCAATAGACACAAATTGGGCCTGCCCTGGGAAAATTATGTCCCATGGAGCAAATCCCGGCCACCACTGGGAGCTAGAAGCCTGTGGGGAGTGAGGTCTGAATTAGTATTCTCCTGGCACCGAAAATGTGCCATTCATATCTTCTCATTTATAACACTAATTACATATAATAATTCTAGGTTTTAGTTTTAAAAAGAACCCTTCATGTATAGGGTACTGTAGAACAATTCAGTTCATATGTCAACCCTAATTAAAACCTATCTCAGAATTCATTAAAATCTGGCTCAACTGTTTAACAACTCTTACAGCAGTGCACCTTTAGATGAAAAACACTGCACCCTCCACTTTTCCCCCTTTCAGTCTTTGTTGTGTAATTAATGGAAACCATTAATTTGGAGGGATGGATTAAAAATGGAATAAATAGTATAGGCTTTGTGTAATTCTCTAAAGGTTTTCTATGCCATAATCAAGGTGAAGAAAAAATGCTTATTGCAAATGTCCTGAGCTGACAGAACTATATATTTGGAATCATTAAGTCTGTGGTAACTAGTGAAAATAAAACGTATAATGAGGATAAAATTAAATGGATGATAGAATCCAGGCTTTAATGACTAGAAGAAAAACAAATGTCCGCAGACAAAAGCCTGACTACTGTGGATATACCTTAGTCCATTTAGGCAAATTACCTTAAACTGGTGGCTTAAGCAAAGAACGCTTATTTCTCATGTTTCTGAAGCTCAGAAGTCTACCATCAAGGTGCTGACAGATTCAGTATCTGGTCAGAGCGGCTTCCCAGTTCATAGACTTCAGTCTTCTTGCTATGTGCTCCCATGTTGAAAGGGCCGAGAGAACTCTGTGGGGTCTCTTTTAGGGTATTAATCTCATTCATGAGGGCTCCACTCTCATAACCTAATCACCTCCCAAAGGCCTCACTCTTTCATACCACTACATTGGGTATTAGTATTTCAACATATGAATTTGGAGGGGGAAGGACACAAACTGTCAGTCCATAACAGGGTGATAATAACCCTAAGGTGGTTCACAATGAAGCTATTGTCTTAGGTCACCTATTAGATATTAAAACTAATAATGAAGAGGTTAAAATAATAATTGCAGGTTAAAACAAAGAATTACCTAAGTTATTCCTTTAAAAATATATGGACAAATCTTACTACTTGTTGATTTGTCCTGGGAAACCTCTATCAAGGAATTCTAGAGATAGACCTGTAATATTTTAGTTCCTGCTCTCAGTTCTATCTTTAGCCATCAGGAAAAATCTATTTGTATGTGGAGCCTCCCAGTAAGCTCACATTTTTATCCTTGTCCCGAATCATCCTTTCAGCTAAAACACTACCAGGAGCTGTAATCTGTGGTGTGTAGATGGGAGAACTTCTCTTGGGACCTGATGCAGTAGATAAACCAACACCTGCAGCCTCTGTCTTCGTCCTAAGAACATCCTGGGATTTCTGCGTAAAACAATTCTATGCACTAATAATTCATACGTAAATTAAAAAGATAATTTAACTCAATGATCTTGAATTTTCACCAAAGAAAAACTCTATTGGCATAGGAAACATGTTTCTTCTAATGCTTAAACATCTCATTAAGGACACATAGGTGATCTCAGTGATGTTATGAATTATTAGTTAATTTCTTAAAAATTCATAAAAATGTATTTATATCCTCTTCTATTTCCCCGAGTCTGGAACATTTACCAAGATTGGTGTGGGTCTATAACAGTGAAAATTCCCTCTCATGAGCTAAGAGTGTAGTGGGGAAGATGGACAAGAAGCATGCTCAAAGTGCAGGACTCTACACCTCTGCCAAAAAAAACCCATGGCAGAGTGAACTTTTGATTCTTCAAAATTATACTATTTCTTATTTCTTACTTTTAGAAATCTTGCTATTAATATAAGAGCAAGAGTTTTCAGAAAATAGAATTCTCATAAATATTGCATATTTCACAGAAGTTCTGAGGCTTTCTTGTCATCATCACCATCTCTGTCATGAAATCTTAAAACAAAACCGAATGAAACTCCATTCTCCAAATCATAACAATCCTTCAAATTTAATAGTTTGATATTGGCTAGCTGCTAACCAAACTGGTTTTCCTTTCTGCATTGAGTCCACAGCTAGACTTCATTTCTAAGCTTTTCTTGAAGTTGGGTGGGGTCACCTGATTGATGTCTGGTTCACGGGCCCACAGATTGTGAGCGGAAGTGATGTATCCTACTCTGAGGCCTGGCTCAAGAAATCAAAGACAATGAAGAAAGTCCAGAGATTTGGGAGTTGAAAGGGATGAAAAAAGTGGTGGCTGCCACTACACTTCTAAAAATAAGAAATAAAATTAAATTAGCTTTGGAGGGTCCAATGGTCCACGACAAAAATCAGATTAAGGGTATGGCCTTCCTACTGAAGTGGGAATTGGACTTCCAAAGCTTCTGCAGTCTCAAAAGAAACCCTGATCTCCCACACCAACTTCAGATATGGTGATAGTGATCAAGAAAGAAGTTTCAATAGGGTGGAGGAAGGGGCCAGGGAGAAAACTGGGTAAGGGAGATGTTCAAAGAAATTTAACTCAGAGTCTAATCAAGAAATGTCCCCCTCCTTATGTGTAGGGGCCCTTCAAAATATCTGCTCTGCAGGATTTAATAATTCTTGCCACAGTTGCTTTTTTTTTTTTTTTTTCCTAAGTAGAAGATTTTATTGTGGTTATCTTATTTTTCACTACCTTTGTGATTGGGGATATGTATGGGTTGGAAGTAGGGAAGGGAATATGTAAATATGTAATGTAAATATGCCACATTTGGACTTAATAGACAGGTTTTGCATTGCCAGAAGATACTGGACTGCTTGCTGGATGCAATGACTGGGCAAAACTTTAGTGGAGTGGAAGAACGAGTTCTGTATGTGGGAGCAAAAGGAAAACATTTAGTGGCTAAAAGAGAAGACTGAAGCAGAGACTAGCTAAATTTAGCAAAATCCATTTCCCCTTTCTCCTTGGCACAAATTTTCCATCCTTTCTTGACTTAGGTTAAAGCTGGAAGTCTGAGTGCTGGCTGATGGAGTGTAAATATGACATATGCCATGTCTAAGCCTAGCCTATAATAACTTCTTGCGTGTTCCTCTACTCTTTCTCTTCCTTTGCCTTGTTGTTGGATACCTAATGACTGAGTTGACTGTAGAAGCCATGTTTAAAGATGGCAGAGGCTTCATCAGCCTGGGTCCTGAATCCCTGCAAAGGGAATTATGCCTCCCCTCACCATGCTGCTATTTGGTCAGGGCATAAATGAAAAATAATTGAGATAAGCCACTGAGATTTCAGCATTTATCTGTTATATGAAAGGGTGCCTCAAAATATATACTAGTAAAAATAGACAGCTTTTAAAAGTCCCACTGAAAATAGTATTTTTAAAAAAGATTTATTTATTTATTTATTTTAGAGAAGGGGAGGGGGAAAGGGAGAGAAAGAGAGAGAGAGTGTGTGAATTGGGGTAGGGGGCAGAGAGAGAGAATCTCCAGCAGACTCCGTGCCCAGAGGAGTGACCCATGAGATCACGATCTGAGCCAAAACCAAGAATCGGGTGCTCAACCAACTGAGCCACACCCAGGTGCCCCTGAAAATAGTATTTTCTAAGATTAAGAAATCCAGCATAGTTTATTGCTGATTTCAATTGAGATTGTGTTTGAAATTGTAAAAGCTTGGATTATGTTACCATCTCAACAACTAAACATCTGTTTTCAATAATGTAATTTTTAAACATTCCAATGGAAACATTTTGTATAAATTTTGGGAAAAAAATGGAACATTTGGTTGCAAAAATCACAATATTACAGACAAGGTCAACTATTTGTATATTAGCAAATTCTTCAGCAGAGTGAATTATTCCAGTTAGAAACATCAGGACAAATAAAATGAGCCTTTGATGCTATGGTGAGCGCTGTGAATTGTGCGAGACTGTTGAATCACAGACCTGTACCTCTGAAACAAATAATACATTACATGTTAAAAAAAAAAAAGAAGAAGAAGAAGATAGCAGGAGGGAAAGAATGAAGGGGGGGAATTGGAGGGGGAGACGAACCACGAGAGATGATGGATTCTGAGAAACAAACTGAAGGTTCTAGAGGGGAGGGGGGTGGGGGGATGGGTTAGCCTGGTGATGGGTATTAAAGAGGGCATGTTCTGCATGGAGCACTGAGTGTTATGCACAAACAATGAATCATGGAACACTACATCAAAAACTAATGATGTAATGTATGGTGATTAACATAACATAATAAAAAAAAAAAAACCTGGGTAAGTTTATAGGTAAAATAGAAGAGAAATTGCAAGAATGCTGGCATTCATTAAGGTTCAGTTTCAGAACTGCCACCACCTTTCACTTTCCAGCTGGAATTCTGGCCTGGGAAGAAATCAGTGGAGACTTTCGGACAGGGATCCATCCCTTGATGTATTGCTCCCTTTCTCCTCCCAGTCAAAAGAACCTCTGCTATGGCAAGAAATATACATATTCATACCTTTTAAGTAATTTCTTCAGAACACAGGTGAGTAAATACTCAGTACTGGTACTGATTTTTATAATCCTGAATCCTTATGTTGTATATTATTTATTTATTTAACAGATATTTATTGAGTATCTATGATGTGTCAGGCACTGCTTCTAAGTATCAGAGAAACAGTAGTGATCAAAAGTTACAAAAATCTCTGCCATCATGGAGCATACTCTGAGGGGAAAGACAGAAAATTTAAAAAGATAAATGGATAAATGACATAGTGTTAGGTACAAGTGCTAAAGAGAAAAATAAAACAAAGTAGAAGGATACAAATAATTGAGATGGAAATTACAATTTCAGAAAGAGTAAAATTTCTAGTGAAGAGTCAAATTTCACTGAAAAGGTAAAATTTGAGGGAAGACCTAAAGGAAGCTATGATCTGACCCATGGTGATACACAGGGAAGTTCATTCCAAGCAGAAGGCAGAGCAAGTATGAATATCTGAAGTGGGAGCACACCTGGCATGTGTGAGGAACTGGAAGGAGGCACATGAGACTGGAGTCAAATGAGTACAAGGCAAGAGTTGTAGGGGACGATGAGATATGGGATGACACATAACTTTGTGATTCATAGCAAAAGTTTTGGTTCCACTCAGAGTGACATGGAGAAATATGAGAGGGTTTTTTGTTTGTTTGTTTGTTTTTAGCAGATCTGACAGAATTTCTATGGCTCCAGTGTTGAAAATAGATGAAGACTAGATTAGAATCAGGGTGACCAGTCAGAAGGTTATTACACACACCTAGACAGGAGTTGATGTGGCTCAGGCCAGGGCAATGAAAGTGATGAGAAGTCATCACAGTCTAGATGTATCTTGCAGCTAGAGTTGACAGGATTTAATGATGGACTGGATGTGGAGTCTGAGAGAAAGAGAAGAAGCAAAGATGACTTCAAGATTTTGGTCCTGAACACCTGAAAGAATGGAATTGTTATTTCCTGAGATGGGGATGAGAGCAGGAGGAGCTAATTTAGAGGGAAATATGAAGAGACCAGATTTAACATATTTAAGTTTGGGATGTTTTCTAGATATTTCAAGTGGAGCTACTGAGCATGTGCTTGGGTATTTAAGTCTTAAGTTCAATGCGGACTTTGGGCTGGTGATGTAGGTAATGGAGCAGCATATAGATACTGCTTAGCACTCAGACATTGAATGATATCACTTAGGGATTAAGGGTAGCAGGAAAAAAGAAACAGTTTGAGGACTGTACTCTCACATTTAGGTATTTAGAAGAAAAGGAGGAATCATCAAAAGAATCTGAAAAGGAGTAGCCAGAAAGACAGGAAAAAAATGAAGCAAACATGGTCTCACGGAAGCCAAGTACTGAAAATGTTTCAAGGTGAAGCGAGTTATCCATTAACCAAGTCAAGTAAAACAAGGGCTGAGAAATTATATTTGGATTTAGCAATGTGGAGATCATTGATGACACAGTTTTACCGACGTGTGGGGACAGAAACCTGATTGGAGTGGATCTGACAGGGGAAAGAAACAGTTGGAGGTGGTATCAACTTTGCATTTGATGGATACCAGTGATAAAGTTTTGGCCATAAATTAAATTTCAGTATTTTGATGTACATTGCTCCAAATGAGGACTCAAGCTCCTATTTATCAAATATTTATTGCAATTTACAATTAGCACGAAACTGTCATATTGCAAGATCAAGCTTCAATGTCACCTTTTCTGTGAAATCTTTTCTGCCTCCCTCATACAGTTAATTGTTGGGCTTTTTGTGCTCCTGAACACTTCATAAATGCATTTGCAGTATTTGTGTTGTACTATTGTGTTGCAACATTTCCAAAATTTGTGTTTAATCATTTATTTCTGTGCTTATCCATCCCATTACATTGGGAGTCCCTCATCTTTATATAACAACACAGTGTTTTGGTAAAAGTATGCACTCAATAAATGTGTTGACTGAATGTTATTTTGAGTCAGTCTAAATGATGTAGGGCAGTGGAAACAAGAGATTTATTGGGTGTTAAGGACTATAAACAAATACAAGGGCTCATTCATTTTTCTCAAGATCAAAAGCCTGGTACGTTAGGGAAATAATGGCCCCTATTTCTGGGAATGTAGATGTGCACTCTTCCACTTATTATGAAATAAAGATCCTATAAAATAATTAGTCATGAATGTGCCTTTCAACTAATTATTATGCTTTTACATTTTTTGTTTTTTTCCTCAGATTACCAAATTTTAAGTGTTTTTTTTCTCATTATAACATTATTCAAATTATTAATTTAATACCTTTATAGATAACACAATCTAGGTAAAGTTTTTTCTCTGGGACAGAAATCTGGAATTTAGTCCACAGACTTCTTGAAAATTTCCTTGTCATCAGAGTGTATCAGTGCTCAAACTAACATTACTATAATTTCAATTTAAAAGAGAGACAGCTGATCTAATTTAGAATACTGGGCTGTTCTGTAAAGCTGCTTTCCCAAGGATGATTAGTTTTGATATTAATTTTTAATTGGGCTCTTTTATAGCTTGTTCACACACATGATCCTGTTTGAGACATTGAATTAGAGTATAAGAAAAATGCCTATTAAAACTAAAATTTTAAATATGTATATAAAATCCTTTGTGCTTCTCTATACTTTAAACAAGTCAGTGTCGTGGAAGCCAAACTACCTGTAACATACTTCTTACTTGAACTATGCACTGAAAGAAATGTATAGGTTCAAATTGATATTCTAATTCTGTTGTAAATAACATCAGACAAATATTTTGACTGAGACTTTTTGTCTCTTTCGACTGTTGTTTTTAAAAAGGAAACTTTAGGCAAAGAAATTGCTTGCACATTTTTCCCCTACTAGGAAATGTCCATCTTGAAGGAAAAAAAAAAAGTCCTGTCTTTCTCTCTCTTCCTCTATCTATCATCTATCTATATCTATCTATCTATCATCTATCTATCATCTATCTACCTAATCTATCTAAAATCTATCTTCCCAAATTGAATTTCCAGCCCCTATGAAATATTAACTTTAGAATTTATATCAACTCCATTATACTTTTCAAGACTACATCAAATAAAATATAAAATTCTGATGAATTGTTCATTGTATTCATTTTTTTAAAAAGATTTTATTTATTTATTTTTAGATAGAGAGCTTGCATGTGCACAAGTGGGGGGAGGGGCAGAGGGGGAGAGAGAGGGACAAGCAGACTCCACGCTTTGCCTGGAGCCCTACTCGGGGGCTCATCTCTCTACTCTGAGATCATAACCTGAGCTGAAATCCAGAGTGAGACACTCAAATAAATGAGCCACCCAGGTGCCCCTCATTAGATTCATTTTAATGAGCAGTTGAAGAGTTTTGATGTAGAAGATCCTGTACCAAATATGCAGGCATAATTGAATTGTTTTCTGAGATTATAGTTAAAATTGAGACTGTTTACTAAATGAGCATGATAGGAAATGCATAATGGCTTTCCATGTATGATTTTTTACAAACTCACCGGCTTACAGACATGTGTCATGGACAATTTTCATATTTTGGTTGAATAGTATCTGAATGATCTACCTCTTTGGAAATGTCTCCTGCGTAGGGATCTTAGTGGAAGAAAGGGCCCCATCTCCTGTTTCTAAAACTCAGCAGGGCAGATTTTCCTGCATCTGGCAACTTAGTTCTTAAGCATATAGCTTAGGTTTGGCCAACTGCTCAGGACTTTGGATCTTGGGCAAGAGAAGCAGGTATGGGAAGTTAGATATTACCCAGAGTAGCAGTAGTAGAGCTGAAATCCAGTAGAGGTGACAGATGTCCATAGAGGTGGTGTCCTTACCTGTGGTACGACCATAGAGGTGTGTTTGGCTGTCTGTTGGCTGCATTTTCAGTTATGTTTCATGTCTTGGTGTCGTTCTGTTTTCCAGGTTTTCCATCATTCTGAGAGCTACCCACGATTCTTCCAATGAATTCCTTTTCTAGTTAGCCAGTCTGTTTCTGCTGTTTGCAACCAAGACTGATAGAGTACGACATATGAATATACTAATATCACAGATTTATGAAAACTGAGACCACTTAAAATAAATTTTTATTTGCTTTTGAAAAACATTTTGCAGTGTTTCTGGTACCCTGAAATCAAAAGAGTTAAATTCTCAAGGATTTGGGTATTTGTGTGTGTGTGTGCAAACATCACAAAAAGCTTATACCTGACAATCACAGATGGTCTATTTTATTGTGCATATTTAAAAAATGATGACCTATTCAAATTCAGATTTTACTTTCTTTCTAAGCAATTTCAGGAATTGCCCAGGAGAATTCATTGTTAACTATCAAAGTCACATAGCAATGAAAGTTTTATCTCTTTCATTATGTTATGTGATGAAATGCAATATTATCTTTTTTTTTAGAAAGGGAGTATGATATATTACATTCAGAATCTATTTTTAGATGAACAAAAATTAAACTTTTAAAGAAACAAGAAGAATGACAACTTGGAAAATATAGAATAGCAACCTTTATTCACATCACTGTATTTACTAACTATAAATGGGGAAACTGAAGTCAAAATTGCAGGGATTTCATGGTAGATCTATTTCATGGTAGATCCAGGTAGCAGGAAATACACACACACACATGTGCACATGCACACACACACGCACACACACAAAGGAAGCCTTTGGCAACATTTTCCTACTATTTTTCCTGGGGAAAACATACGTACATTGTTAATTAATCTCTCTCTCCCTCTCTCCCTCCCTCTCTTCCCTCTCCCTCTTCTTTTCCCAGTCCCTCTTTTTCAGATTTAAGGCCAGTTTAGCTTCTTAGAGAAAGGATTAGAGAAATAGATGCCTTTTTCTCTAGTTTGGTGATAGTCTTCTAAGCACAGATTAACTCTACCAGACAATTCCTTTTAGATGGCTCTTTAAAGGTTGTCGAATCACACTGTCCCATGGATGAATGGATGGATGGATGTCACATGAACATTTCTAGTTATCTGACAAAGGTAACTGTCTTGTCAGTCTAAACTAAATATAATTTGTAAAATATCCAAAATCAAAGATGACAGATTCTTCTTGAAATGATACTATCCTGAGGATGTACCTCAACATAAAAATGACGATCACTATATAAATTCTTGTGTTACTTAATAAAAGATATATATTTGTGTGGGGGCCAAGGGCAGACCACCCCAAGATGTGCAAATTATGGCAAACTGATCAAGGCCCAAAAGACTCAGGAAGAAACTTGACCTTCCCTCTAATTTATTTTATTTTATTTTATTTTTTTTGTTTTAAATATTTTATTTATTTGACAGAGAGAGACACAGCGTGAGAGGGAACACAAGCAGGGGGAGTGGGAGGGAGAAGCAGGCTTCCCGCGGAGCAGGGAGCCCGATGTGGGGCTCGATCCCAGGACCCTGGGATCATGACCTGAGCTGAAGGCAGACGCTTAACGACTGAGCCACCCAGGCGCCCGACCTTCCCTCTAATTTAGATCGAGGACTTGATCCAGGAAGAGAGCTACTGCCATAGATAACTATATTATAATATGAACGAGGTATAGCAGACAGAGAGGATCCTAGCAAAGCCTGTTTGATTAAAGTCCTCTCGATGTCCCATTGCTTCTGAAAGGCCACCAAACATTTATTTACCAAAACATGTACATCTTTCCATTCTTCCTGTGAATTGCTCTCTTTCCCTTTTAAGTCCTGGGCCCCCACCCCCTTCTCCTTAGTCCAGGATGACATAAAGACCTCATTTTGCCTGACTGTCTTTAGAATTTCATGTCTATGTAGGTTCCCTGTACATATGAAATTAAATTTGATTTTCTCCTGTTCATCGGTCTCATGTCAATTTAATTCTTAGTTCAGTTAGAAGAACCTTGATGGACAGAGGAAATTTTTCCTCTCCAACATTTGCCATATGTTGAGCCATAGAATCTTTCTAATATATTGTTAAAATTGAATTATGAGAGAACAGGCACTTCTGAACACACTAGTTCGTCTATCTATAAACTGGAAATATACATTTCTAGGAAAAAAATATCTTTCCAAATTGAAAAAAAAAAAACCACAATCTTTCTTTTTGTCAACATTTAAAGTTATTAGACAGTAGGACTTCCCAAAGCATAAACCAGTTATCTATCGATCAACAGGAAAGATTTATTTCCAGAAATAAATTTGATTCCAAATTTTAAAAAATCTGCTTTACTCTATGTCATCATTTAAAGCAGGTGCCATCCTCTGATTAATTAAACACAAGATGTTACTTATTTCAAAATCTTAGCAAATAAAACTTAAACAGAAACTGTTGGTTGCACTGTTGTCATTTCTTCTTCTTTTTGAATTTTCCAGGACACCACATGGTTGGCTTGCCAGCGTATTTTCCAGATCACTGAGAGCAATGTGATTTTGTGTTTGTGTATGTGAGTGTGTGTATTGTTTTGAAAGACATCAGCTGAAGCAGTTCAAATCCCTGGCAACAATTTCTTAAGGAGTATGACATATATGAGCTATTGACCAGATTTCTGCCAGCTTGTCAGATGGGTGGTAGGGAGATGTCAAGTTTCAGGGCAACTACACTCCACATTTATGAAACTATTTGGAAAACTCTGTAAGAGTTCTGTGGGTCCTATTATGTATTTTAGAACATTCAAGAAACGCTTGTTCTTCGTTATTAGCATATTATAGTCTCCAAAGACTATTTTATAAATCCCTTTTTAAAAAATATGGTGCCCAAATTTTCTTAGGAAATTCCATGTGCTTGGAGTACTTGTTTAAGCACGATTCAAAACTGCAGGAGGTAGAAGTCTGCTGTAGTGTAGTGTAAAGTTAACTTTTTCAAATGTAAAAAAGGTCAAAATTAATGAAGAAACTAGCAAATTCAAAGTTCCACTGAGGAACATCCCAATGCTTTTAGCAATTCACTTGACTTGAAGGAGGAAAACCACCCCCTTTAACATTTTAAAGCTTTGAAAGCCTAATGAACCATGCTACCTCCTGTAGTTTCTACCAAACCAAAATTTGTGCAAGGACTAGGCTCATTAGCATTAAGTGGAAGCAGACCATTCAGCTCTTGCAATAGCTTCTTGCAATGTTTTCACCATTATCTTTGTATTTGGTTGATAAAATATTGCTATCTCAACTGGTACTTTGTCTTATTGTTGTTGATGTAAAATTCCTGTTATCCCATGAATTAAATGCCCTCATCCCAAATGACAAAACTATTTTTTCTTTTACCAAGTGTCCAAAATATATTCATTTCTCAACAAGGTAGATTCTTGAAGCAAGGTGGTTCTTGTTATTGTTATATTTAATTACTTCACCTTCTATATGTCCCAAACTGTTAGGTAAAGATTTGTGGTATAGGAAGAAAATGAGCAATTAAGAGTATAGAGAATGTAGAATATTAAATATATAGATAATGGGATTTTTTCTGTGTCATTACAGTAGAGATTATGTTATCAAACCTCAAAATATTAGCAAATCATTTAATTCAACTGTTCTAAAGATTTTTACATCTCATTATTTTAGGGAAAATTTGTTTTGCAGTGAAAAACCAATGCATTGTTTAAAGCACACCTTTCCAGGTTACCTGATTCTGATTCAATGGGAGTCTATCTTTCACTGCATTTGAATTATTTTACAAGTTGTAGATCAGTGATGCTAAGGCAAAATATTTCTTGTCTTTAAACATGTAAATAAATTCTCTTGGTTAAAGATTCAATCGGATTAATTGAATCTTCCTTACTCCGGAAGAAGTCAGTTTTGCCTCCATTAGCATATTAATTTCAATATTCTTGATCTATAAATGTGTCTGTTCTCTGGAATGTCTTTTTATCTGGTTGTGGCATCTTAATCCTTCATTAATAATTAATGCGTTCATTTTACATGTCTATGAAAGTCATGCTTTTCATTTTTTTTCTGACTAGAGTGTTATGTTTATATTTTGATAATAAAATACAAATGTATTCCTTAGGTTGTATATAGTTTAACTTCTAAAATTAGAATCTCACAAACAAATGTGCATATAATTAGTATTTTGATATAAACTGGCCCAAACAACATCATTCAAGGTTAAAATCAGTATTCTATTGTAAATTAAAAAAATATATATTCTGGTCTCCATTTTCCTAAGAATTCTGGGAAATAATCTTAATGGATTATCTAAAACCCGGCAGGTCTTCTGCAAAATGCTATATAGAAAAGATACAAATGATTATGACAAGATCCTCCATTTGGTGTGATGGATCTAATACTAATCAGGCCCGTGTGTCAGAGGCAATTGTATTCTATGTTCCACGCCCCAAAAGTTTTAGGTGAGATGTAAAATGTGATTTGTCTTTAAACCATATATGCTCTGGAAGCATTGGAAAATAAAACGTTGGCGTTAAAGAAAAAAATGTGTAAACAAAGTTACTATTTATAAATATAAATATACATAGGGTTGTTTGTGAAGCTAGTAATATGATCACCTCCTTTTCCTCTTCCTGAGAAAATTAATGGAAATAGAAACAACTTGGGAGTATTTTGCATTGCCTATTTGATTCAAATCTGCCACTTAGTGGAAGTGTAATCTTCAGCAAGTGACTTAAGGTTTCGGAGTCTTGTTTTCACCATCAACACACGACAATAATAACACTTTAAAGCATTGTGAAAGTCAACATAACAATGTCTGCTAAAGTGCTTTGCCATTGTAAAATGCATGGTAGAGATAGTTGTGACCTTTCAGGAGTAATTCTAGCTGCTACGAGTAATTCCTGCTGTCTCTGAGGTGGAGCACGTTGCTTAGATTGAAGGCAGTGGGTGAGTTGCACTAACTTTAAGATGATTGTGGGCAGAGTTTTCAGGGAGGAGACTAAAATCTTTTCTTTTTTCTTCTCCAGGAAGACTGGCAAGTATTTATGTGCTTCATTTGCCAATTTTTATTCCTTCCCTAGAGATGTCAATTATTAAATATTTTTCAGTGAATTTAGAATTATTAGAAATTCACGTGAATGTGAAGGCATATGCTTCTTGGGAAGTTCAGAAAGAGTGCATCAGCTCTCTGGTGGTTGGATCAAATTCCATTATCTTGAATGAATTATTCTTAGACATTTTTCTCTTAACATTCTTAAATGTCTGCCTAACAGGCTAAAGCAAGTGATTATTTTCCAAATACCTGTATGTCATTTTGAAGTATCTGTGTTTTGACCTATCATATTCAGAGATAAAATAGCTCTGCTTCAAATGCTATCTTTCAGGGTCTGAGACTTGATGCTTCTGTTTCCATGCGATTGAGTGCAGGACAGAAGTTACACAGGGAGAAGTGATGAACCAGTGGGAGAATCAGATGTTTATTAACGTTTTTCATTTTGGGAGAAGAAGGGTTTAGTATAGGTTTCCCAGAATAGCAATGACACCCATATTTCAAAAGTGCTTATTACACCAAGCATGGATCTTTTTCATGGTTTGTTGTTTTGTTTATCTACCATACCATTCCTTTTCATTTGGTTGACCATTGTAGATGGACAGAGTTGGAGAAGGGGGCTTAAATCATTCATCTGGGGTGTTGTTCATTTGGATTTTATAGCAGTCACAAACTAAGGGCTCTCAGCCAAATTGTGTTTTGTTTGGGAAGCAGGGTGTTTTTAAGGAAATCATATCTGAATGCCTTGAGGTGGAATATGTCCTTTCCATTTTATACCCAGCTGTCTTATGAAATTATATTATATGCCTGACTTCTATAGGTATTTGAGTTTTTGGGTGCTTGACCTATAAAAACTAACAGGATTTTATCAGCAGTCTCTGTGGCTAACTTTGCTGCATTTTGGCAGGTGAAAGTTCTACATAATGGATAATAAAATCTCTCCAGAAAGTTGCTTCTTCAGGCTAGATGTAGTTCAATTTGTGAAACCTTCTGGGAATCAGCAACAGAGAGAAAGGCTACATCGTGGGGCCCTTTGAAATTGTAGCATCTACTATTTTCACCCTGTATTGCTTCGGAGCACCTGAAAGATGTGAGTGTGGTACAGTGAATGCAGCAGAAAATAAAGAAGGGAATAGCAGAAGTATGTTTAAATTATTATTTCTTCCTCCTTCTCTTAAACTAACAGAGTTTTTAAATGAGTCAAATACATACTTTAATTGATAAACTGACTTTATATTCACCTATTGGAAACAGTACAACATATTTTACATCAGATTATGAAATATGGATGTTTTACTAAAAGACAGGAAGGCCTTTTTCCAGTCTTTAAAGTAAATACATATTCAAAGGATCTTAAGGCATACCATTTATTCATATTCATATCTATTGAAATACTGTACATCCACATACTTCAATAAATAGTTAAAAACCTGACCTCTTTTTAAATCATTTCTGAATTTCAAAAAACAATTTTTATTGAAAAGATTAAATAGGTAACTTTTGGCTGTCACAAAGCTAAGCACAATGGATAAATTAACAATTATTCAGTAAATTTGATCAATATAGATGATTGGCTTTGATAAATTTCTCAGAGTTTTCTGAGTTCACACATTGGGGTATTTATATATATATATATATATATATATATGTACATGTATACATATATATATATATATATATATATATATACACATATATATTTATGAAAATTTCTTTTTTGTCCTGAATTACCTGGGTAATTTTCTTAGTTCTCCAGTCTACTTTCTAGATATAGCTTGAATGTTATGATGAAGCATTAATTTTTCAGTTAAGTTTTAAACACCCCCAAAAGTGGTTTTAAGTTTGACATTCTCTCTCTCGAATCTTTTAGTGTTTCCCAAAAAACACAATACTATAATTTGGGCAGTACTTTTCATTATATAATTACTGCATAATAGGAACTTCATGGTGTCACAGGACTTATGTTTCGAATGGGATCATTGTAAAACATAATTACACCACTTGCAGTTAAACCAAGAATGCAAATGAATTAAGTCAACTACCCTAATGTTCTGTTCTTCCCTCTCTCCCTTTCTTCCTCCCTCCCTTCCTTCCTTTTGCCCTTCCTTCCTCTTTTTTTTCCCCTCTCTCTATACCTCCACTCTTTTCTTTTTCTTTTCTTTCCACTCTCTTTCCTCCACTGCTCTTTATTTTTCTTTCTTAGAAAAAAAAAACAAAAACAAATCTAGGGGCAACAAAAGGAGTCCCACAAATGGAACTTGTGAAAATATAACGCTGAAATGAATAGCTAGGAAAAACTGTTTTAGATCAAAAGATAAATCAATTTCATAAAACTGCTATTCTGAAATTGCAACAATCTTGTACAGTCAGGACTGATAAAATGGAGTAATCAGACATTTCATATGTCTATAAATGTAAAATCATCTACTTGAACATTATATGCATACATTCACACAAAAAAGCAAATACTGTAGCCTTATTTGAACAATATTGAACTCATAAATACTCATGGTTTCACTCTGTTCAGGGGCCTAAGGACTAGGAATGCTGCTGTGATACAGAAAAACATAGTGAATACCTCCTCTATTTAAAATGTCACTCAAGAAATTCTCTTCTAACATAAAGGCAAATACATATAGCTACTGAGCTATGACTGTACTTCTGTCACATTCTATGGGAAAAACACCAGACTCCACAAATTCGGAATCATGACAACACTTTGAACTAATTATTTGGTTCATCCATAGTTTATACCTCGATTTACCTCACATTTACCCTACAAACCTTACAAAGAGGAGGTATTTTTAATTCTAGGAAAGCGGTCACTGTATAATATGCATTCTTGATCTGTTTCTTTCTCCCAAACAATGGTACTGATGGTTAACACTTCTGTGGTAGCACCACTATTTCTAGTAAGTAGATTATTATGGAGTGTGCCACTTTAAAGCTGCAATACAAAAAAAATATATAGTTTACTCACCGATTCCACAAAGAATATTTTTAAAAAGCAAATCAATAATAATCAAAATTAAAATGTCATGTGTTAAAAAAAGTTTCTAATACATCAGTCAAAATAATTTAATGAATTATTATAGTGAGTAAATTTAATAGCAGTATGCCATATTATTGCCATTTTGTGGAAACACTGTATATTTATGCCTCCTCATTTAGGATTCATTTTTTTCTAATTAAAATAGATTTATGGTGTACTTCGGGGCTAAGCTTTACTTGAAAAAAAAAATCATGATTTTCAAGCCATTTCTTTTGGGGCAAAATATTAGATATCTTAAGGATGTACACCCTCCATGAAATATCTTGTATCTAACTTTATTAGTAGTTTCTTTGTTGTTAATATGACTTGCAAAAGGGGACTATTTGTGGAAATCTCTCTATGTAGTGAAACTGGTAATTTCGTCAAACTTGTAAAATGGCTTTCAAGGCTATGGTCTTTCTTTAGTAAAGAGTAAAACCATCAAAAAACTCTTGTAATATAATACTTTAGAGTAACCCCATTTTCCTTCAAAAATGTAGTTTTCATTCTTTATGATAGAAACAAATATCCATGGTAATTTAATAATTAATATATCTTAAGATATTCTAATCACTGGTGTCTTGTCTTCCTTTGATCACATCTTACATATATCATGTAAGAAGAAATAAAGCATGGTAATTTTGTTGTTGTTTGTTTTTTGGCCTTGCTTGTTTGAACTGACATGGCTACATAGAAAGATTTTTACTGCAGAATTAGTTATTTCAGGGATTGATCTGCTGCATACCAGCATGGAATATTTGATACAATATATTTTGGAACATTTTCTTTTATACAGCATGCATTCCAAACTATCAACTGAGCAATGTTTTCAGGTGGAAGATATGCGAAATGCCCCTGTCTGCAGGAGCACTGTATCTATCATACCAATTTACCTGCCTCAGAGCCAAACGAATTTGGAGTGCTCACCCACTCATGTAATATTAGGTGATCAGACTTTGTGTTCTTTCTGACAAACCACCTTAAAAAGTTTGGCTTGGGATAGTGAAAGGAAAGGATGCTGTGTTGCTAGGCAATTTTTCAGATGGACTGTCATCTCGAAGGGAATTATTTCCCAAACTGGATCCAACATCCAACCACAACTACAAGAATACTTATGGTAATAAATTTACCTGCACTATGTTAATTACATTGTTTTCATCACAAAACTGAGTTTATGTGGGGCAAAATCCTCACACCCCACTGGTAAGGAGGGATGAGATTTTTATAGTCTAACAGCTCCTTCGTTCTTTAGAGATAGGATATAGTTCAACTTTATCTTGTGGTTTATTTTTGCTTTCAAATTGTAGGGTTTGGCAAAACATTTTTATTAGTCGGAGACGAAGAGAAAATTATTATTTTATATGAAGGCACACCCATGCTGAACTTACAGGGAAGAGAAGCAGAGCTGCACGGCCAGTTATATTACAAGGCTCATTCCTGAAACCTGAATATCATGCGAGCAGAAAAATCTAGATACATGTTAGTTATATTTTGAAGAAATGATCTGAAGGCAATATTATTTGCTTTTTTATCAAAAAAGAAAAAAAAACTGCATCTTTGTAAGTGTGGATTGACTCCTATTGAAACAGGGAAATGAATGCTTGTATTGCAGCCTTAAAGAATCACATATTCACTGCAATATTCGTTTTTGTAAACTACAGCCTGCAACCTAGCAGACCATGACTGAATGCTTTTGAAAAGTTGTAGATTACAAACATGAAATCACAATTAATATCCTCTAAAAGTAATTTCAGAGCTTTCACGTCTTAAAAAAAGGACAATGTGTACTGCTTCACAAGGTAATGTAGCTAATCAAAAAAAGAGTAGAATTAAAGTATTTACATAATGAGCATTTCTACAGAAGGCGATCATCCCCATGTAAGCACGGCTGATTATATCCCACGCTGCTTTTAACAAACTGTACCAGATTGGATCCAGCCATCAGCACTTTCAGAGAATCCTTAAAAGCCTTTTATGGGTCTTTAAATTTATTGTAGAATGGCATTCTTCAGGTAGAATATGCTGGTGAAAGAGGACAGTGTCAACACAAGGTACCAGCAGGAGGAAAGAAGGTCAGCGCCCCCGGTAATTCCATACTGGGCTGTACTTGGAGCTGGAAAGAAATGGAAAAGATTAAATCAAAATCTAATTTGTGTCTTTCAGGATCTTAACAATAATCAAAAGGCAGCTGGCTGTACTGGGGAGAGCACTGGCCTTGGCGTCAGACAGACTTAGGTTCACATCTGGTTCTGCTACAGGACATGTGGCCTATTCAACTAACCGCTCTGAGCTCCAGTTTTCTCAAGGGCAAGAGAAGAATAACATAATCCACCTGGCAGGGCTGCAGTGAGAACTGAAGACAAAGCTCATACAGCACACCGCACTGGGCTGGACACAGGCTAAGTGGTCAGTAAACAGCTGCGAACATTATTATTCCTTTCATACGTACTGTAAATATTTGGATTAGTGGATAATATGTAGTTCATGCATGTATTTGTTCACAAGTATTTTTACTGAGATATATAATCGACCTACAGCACTGTGTAAGTTGAAGGGGTACGACAGTGTTGATTTGCTACATTTCTGAACTGCAATACCATTATGACCACAGCATTGGCTACCTACTCTATCACATGCCATAATTATCATTTCTCTTCTGTGATGGAAACAATTAAAATCTAGTTTGTAGCAACTTTGGAGGTTATAATACAGTATTGTCTGTAATCACTGTGCTGTGCATTAGTTCTCCAGGAGTCATTTACCTACTAGTTCTAAGTTTGTACACTTAAACATCTCCCCGATTCCCCTCCCCCAGGCTCTGGTAACCACCATTTGCTCTGTTTTTACAAGTTCAGCTTTTTTAGATGTCACATACAAGTGATATCATATATAAATACATACATATATTTGTGAATCTTTTTTACTGGCCAAATACTGTACTAAATGCTGGGGAAAAAAAGAGATTCTCTCTTCCAAAATCTTTTTTTTTGGGGGGGTGGTTAAGTGAAGAAAGATATTCAAACAATTATAATATAATCCAAGGAATATTAGATGTATAAACTGGAGTGACACAAAAAATTGTATATCTAAATCTGCCTGGGCAAGGGAGGGGGGATGATTTAACAGAGAGTTTTACCAAAGGGGACAGTCATTTGGGTAGAGGAAACAATTTATTCAAAGGTATGAGGAAAGGAGAGAGCATGGCCTATATTCTAGTAGATTAGTCTTGCTGGACCATGAAGTTTGAGGCTTGGAGTCGAGGGAATTGAAACTGGATCTCTAGGCAGATAAAACATGACCTCAACTCTAAGGAAAAAGAATTTAGTTTTTTATACTGAAGGAGACTTTAAAGAATTTGGAGCTGTTGAATCGTATGATTACTTTTTTTTTTTTTAAAGATTTTATTTATTTATTTGAGAGAGAGAGAGTGAGAGAGAGAGCCCAAGAGGGGGTAGGGTCAGAGGGAGAAGCAGACTCCCTGCTTAGCAGGGAGCCCGACGTGGGACTCGATCCCAGGACTCCAGGATCATGACCTGAGCCGAAGGCAGTCGCTTAACCAACTGAGCCACCCAGGCACCCTGTATGATTACTTTTACACATGGGAAAGATCATAGTTTCACACATAGAGAAGCTTATGTGGTACCTGGCCAACAGTCATGTTAACTTTTCACTGAGAGATTTCAACTAGAGATTCACCAAAGCTTGGAATATTTGGGGAGTCTACTGAATGGATTCCACTTCATTTCACAAGAGGACCATTGCCTCTTGGCATGTGAATTATACTGTGTTCCAGAAGTTGAATGTTGCAGGCATTCTCAGCTTTGCTTGAGACCGATTCTCATTTACCATCATAAAAATAACAGTAATAATAAAAAACCCACCAACATACCTTTAACTACCCTTCCTTAATAAAACCTGGATTTCAGGCAGTGTTTCCTATTGGAAAACGAATCGTGTAATCAAAAAAAGTATACTACTTCACCCCCAAATCTATAACTCAACTCCAGGAGCAGTTTTAGTCACACGGCGTTTAAATTACCAGCAGGTAGATTTTAATGGCACTTTCACCAATGACTACATTTCCATATTACAAGAAGAATAAATTACGTTGTTTGTATCTCTAAGAAATTAAAGGGGATGAAAGATGCATTAACCTATGCAGTGAGAAGTTTCCTTCACAGTACACTTGTTGATTCCAGGTAAATGAAGTTCAAGGGGCTGAGACTACTACTCTTTAGTAAACACAGAGCAAAATCCACTATTTAATGCTTCCATTTGCATCACAAATTAGTTTTTAAAAAAATGAGAAGACGATGAAGAAAAGAAATCTGTTGTTGAGCCCATAGCTTTTGAAGTTTTGATATATAAGAAGTCTAATTTAAAACCATGAAACTCCTTATATTATTTTCTCTTGTTCAAGACCTAGAAAGGTGTTTTGTTTTTTAAAACATAAATAAATATTCAATTGGTCTGTTACCTTCTCAATGACAGCTACTTAAGAGTTATTTTGCTGTTGTTTTTTAAGAATCTTGAATGCAATAAAACAAGTATAAAAGTAAAGGACTAACAATAAGCAAAGCATATAAAATGATTTCATAAATAAGAAATAGATCTTAAAAGCCAAGCATACAAAGCAAAGATAAAATTTTCATTATCATGACAAATTAAATAGTACATTAAGTGGGTAAAGTATAAAGAATCCTGAAAAGTCCTTATCCATCTTTTAAAGTGCAGTTTTGGGGCAATCTTTCCTGAATCCCCTCCCCTTTTCCAGCAAGCTGAGCAGGTTACCCTATTGTGTTAGTAGGCCACCATATATATTCCTTTTTCTGGGACTATCATACTACATTGCAAATATTCATATACATATCTATTTTTCTCACCAGACTGTGAACTCTCCTAGATCATGTTTTATTTATCTTTGTGTTTCCATGCACTAAGAGTGGCAAAGTCTGGTGCATGGTAGATGCTCAGGAAATGTCTCTTGAATGAATGATTCAATTAAACAAATGAATGGGTCAGAGTTAAAAGGAGTATTTCTCTCCTACAAAATGGAATCTCTTCTGAAGCAAGTCACTTGCATAGAGGCCAGAGAATCTACAATACAGCATCTTTCATTCATTTATCAAATATTTATTGAATTAGGTACCAGGCACTGGGACTACACTACCTAATAAGATATGGATGGTCCTTTTGTTACTTAATTCCATATACCCTACCTCTTCCCCCAGTGCGCCTTTATCTTCTACTCAGCCTCCTATTGTCTTAGACATGACAAACGTATGTCAATAATATATTTAAAATTAAATAATACTTTTTAATTAAGATAGTGTATCTTTTTTCCATTGTACTCCTTAGTTGTTTGTAGATGCAATACTCTATTAGTCCTAAAATAAAGTAGGAGCCTTTTGCTGCATCGTTAGCCTGCAATTATTATAGGAAATGGACTGTAGAATAGCTATTGATAATTAGTAAGCCAAAAAACAAAGAGTAAAGTTAGTGAAGGGAATTTCTGGTCAGATAACTAATGCTAAGTCATGTATCATGATTCATACTCCTTAAGTATATATTGAGCATCTTTCACATGCTGGGGATGGAACACAGGCTAAGATGAATAAAACTCAATTTCTTCTCTTAGGAAAGTTTTATTATAGTTGGAGGTATAAATAAAAAGGCATATATGGAACATTAGGATATTTATAATTATAAGGATAATGAACAAATATAAGGAATCATGGCAGGTAAGTAGTCCAGAGAGCAGATACAAATACAAGTATTTTTTTACAAAATGCAATGATATACACGTTAGTACATATATATCTCAGTTTTTTAAATGGTGGCATAGTAGTCTTTTTACTTGGGGTATCCTATTATTGTATAACTTTAGTCTGATTGTATAACCTTGACTGATATTTATTATGTATTTTGTGTGTGTGT
Organism: Halichoerus grypus; assembly: GCF_964656455.1. Taxonomy (NCBI): domain Eukaryota; kingdom Metazoa; phylum Chordata; class Mammalia; order Carnivora; family Phocidae; genus Halichoerus; species Halichoerus grypus. Next base: position 130,105,681 of record NC_135716.1, on the reverse strand, counting down.
AACTTGTTAACTGGGTGATTCAGAGCACCAGGCTAAAGATACTAAAGTTAGGAGTCTCAGTACTATTTGGGCCAATTAGATTTGTTTGGCATGTTAAATCTCATTCAGCTATTTAAGAAAATATAGAAAATGTTAAGAAATTAAGAAAATGACTGCTCACTATTAGATATTAGCTTGAAGGCTCAGTTCAAATATCACCCACTTTAAAAAGAGAAAAGAGTTTTATAAAGTCCCACATGTCCAGTCAGTTTGGCATATTTGATATCATATTTACATATCTATCACATCATGTCTACATATCTGTCTTTCCCCATTAGGCCAAGAATATCTTCAAGCCAAGATTTTTATACATATCTTTTATCATTGTTGCAGAATACAGAGTCTGGTATTTAGTAAGTGTTCAATAAATATTGAATGATGAGTGATGATAAGGTTCATATCCATTTCCCATACTGTTACCATAAGCACATCAAGGGACACACACAATACCATGACTTCTTTTTTCAGAAAAATATTGTCTTTCATCACTCATGTTTCACTGCCTTCCTTCTCTCCCTACTTTTAGACTTATGACCTTCTAAGACCTGTATAGAGTCAGAATATCTCCCTTCAGCACTTGAGCAAGAAGACAGATCCTAAGGCTGATTATGAGGGGAAGAGCAGGCATCAAACTTTGTAGCACCATCTTCTTGCAGCAAATGAAAGGGAGTGTAGATGAACCTATGCTCCCCAGATATAGTCCTAAATTTCTTAGGAAACATGCAGTGGTGCCTCTGGCATGGTCAGATCTGTTGTATATTCTCTGCCATGTTTTCCCCTGCCTGTGAATATCATACTGCTACTCATCCTAAATAAAATTAGGAGGGCTAAGGCATATGATCAGAGGTGTAGTGGAGCTATGGTGAGAATTTTTATTTGATTCTGAGTGATATGGGAATCCATAGGAGGGTTCTGAGCAGAGGAGGCTAGCTGATATTTTTAGTGATCACTTGGCTATTCTGTGGAAAATAGATCATACTAGTGGAGGCAAGAGTAGAAGCCTATGTTAATCCCAGACCATCAAGCATCTCCACTGTCTATTGAAGGAAGCCAAAGCCAATGCTTGTAGCTCAGCATTCAGTTATCCTGTTATCTGGTTCTAGACAACTGATCCAGACTATACATACTCTTAGCTCCAGTCACACAGGCCATTTTCTGAACACAGAGAGTATTTTCATTACTCCTTGTTATTTACATATTCCATATCTATAAGCTTATATGGTCTTCCTTCCTGTTCCCCTTCTCTACCTACCAAAGTCCTACTCATCCTTAGATATCTAAAATACCACTTACTCCATGAGGCCCCCCCAATCTCTCTAAGAACTTTTAGTTCCCCATTTATATTGAACTTCAGAAATAGTTTCTTTTTAACTTATAATAAATTATATATTTCCCTTACACTGGACTATAAACATGTTGAAGTTATGGAACATTTCTCTTTATAATGTGTACCTCTGTATCTTACAGCAAATGTGTTCAACAGACTTTAGTTGAATTAAATGTGGGAAGATATTCCTAAATATTCATTTGTCTAATTCAAGACAACTTTGATAAAATACCCTATTTCAATAGTTGTTCCTATGATTTCTTGCTCTGAAGGCAAAGTATGTGAGAGGAAACCTGTTCTGTGTTTCTTTCCTACTCCCTGTTTAATTGTCTTTGGTTTTAAGAGAGGAATGTAGAAAGGACAAGAGGTTTGAATTGAGAAGAAAAGAACAAAGAATAAAGAAGAGAAAGGAGGAAGAAAATAAAAGGGTGAAGAATTTAAAAGAGGAGAGAGGGAGGGAGGGAGAGAGAGAATACACAGCCTTTGAGTAATGTGTTAAATGTTTTCATGTTCACCATTTTATTCTTTGGTGTAGTTTGTAGATCAGAATTTAAGACAACAGAAAAAGCAAGCTGTTATTCTACCCACTTTCTTAGTAAAGCTAAAGCCATTCTAGTTTTTAAGTATGAATAATCTATGGATTGTGGATCCAGATGACGATGACGTTGGTTTAAAGTCTAGCTCCATTCTTAATCTTCTCAATAGTTCAGTATCTTCATCTGCAAATGAAGATTGGTGTATTTCAAAAGTTATCGTAAAGATTAAATGTGTTGATACCTTTAAACACACAGTACAGCATCTGACACAGGATGAACACTCCTTCAAGTATTATCTAAACACTTCTCATTCACTCACTTGTTTGGCAAATTCAGTGTGTGCTACGTGCTAGGCATTCTCTGAGTCACTCTCTGAGCAAAATAGGAATCGCTCCTGTCCCCATAAAGCTTACTCTTTAGCTTGAGATGTTTCCCATGGAACAAGAATATTTTACTTCATTCTTAATCTACACTTGATTAAATCAATGTTTCTCTGGTCTTACAAAGTTGTCCTCCATTTTATCTTGCAAAAATATTTATTCTCTTCATTATCTTGGCTTCTTTTGAAGGACTTTTATTTAATGCCATTTACTGCTCGATAATTGTCCAGTCTCCTCTAGTTTGAAGAATCCTTGAGGCCAGGGAGTATGACCCCTTTCTCCCCCCTCCCCCCATAAGATGCATGGCCTTTAGAGAGTGGTTTCATGGCTCATCTAGTGCTGAGTTTGGTTTTGCTGGGGCTCTCAGGCAGGGAGCAGAAGCGCCTGGGCGAGGTGTGGCGTCCAGGCCTTTGGGATTTCTCCCGGTTGTCAACAGGAAGATCCAATCTGGGTTTTAACACACATCTTACATCTTGTCTAATTATGATTATCACTCCCAATTACTTACAGCTGCTGCATATTATTTTCAGTCTTGGCAGTTTTCCCTTGTATTGCTCCAGTTTTTATTTTTAGGCGAAAGCAAATGTAACTGTGAAATATTTAGTTTTGGTATAATACCAATTACTTGCCTAGGCAATTTCCTTAAATTACTCAAGTTTAACTAAACTAGCTTTGAGTCATATTTTTAAGATTCTTGCTGAAATCTTAGGTAGAGTTACTTTAGTTACAGTAACTCTGCTTCCATAAGAAAAAGCTGGCCTCAACTTATGTTTTATTGAGAAAACCTATACCTGGGAAGTGAATGATTTACACCTAAATTAGATTTCTTATAAAAGAAAGTGATTAATGTGGATTCAAAATAGATTGCACATTAGTTTACTGAGAAATTATGCATCATTGATTCTATCCAAAAAGACAGTGCAACTCTGTTTCATTACATACTGTGGGAGGCGTTAGCTCAAAAGATATTTTAATCTTCTTGTTAGCAATACCCACCCCTTAACACCATCGGCAGGTGGAGGGGATATCCAGATTCAGATCACACCCAGATTTTTTGCATCATTTAATTCTGCCTAAACGCTGGGTGGAGATTAGGGGAGGAAAAGGGTACTAGAATGTGATATGTTTTACCACCAAATGTACAACTTTGGGCTGTGGTGTCTGAAAGAAGCAGACAAGTCTCAGCATAGGTGACATCATCTCCTTATTCCTTTCTGTGCTATTTCTTGTCCAATCAAGTGGCTCAGGCGCTAAGATGGGATGCGCTGTGTTAAAGACACAGCATAGACAAACCCCGTCTTCCCATGTACCATCTCACACCCACACCGGTGGCTCAGTGATTTCCAGAGGTAGGCTTTTTTTTGTGTGGATATCCATGCTCCTGTCCTGTAGATCCTCTAAGATCTTCCTGAGGCCCTAGGGTTGAGGAATGCCTGAGTAGCATAGTGATGATTTGATAGGGCTAACAATGTATAGATTTTTAGATTCTTTTTTACTCACTAAACCTTTATTGTGCCATAGACTGTTTTCCTAGACTACAGAGAGGTAAACGTAACATGGCCCACTCTTCATGCCGCTCTCGGTCTGGTAGAGTAAGGTTTCATTTATGAGCCTCTAGCAAAGCGAGCTTCGCTTGTTATTTAGGGAGAAAGTAGGAGTCGGTAAATGGCTTCGAATTCCTGCTTATCAGCCTTTTTTTAAGTCTCCTTTAGAAGGAATCAGTCTAATAAGTGTGCATTGGTGCACTTTTTTTTTAAAAATCAAGGTCTAAAGTTATAGAAAATCTACATTTAGATACTTATTCTCACATTTTAGATTTTTATTTTTTTCATTTGATCAAACACTGAATGCCTATCTTCAGGAAGTTCCAACATCTTTTATAGACAAGAGCCTTCACAAACATAAAAATGTAAAATAGTTTTCACAGAAAGTATCTTTATTTTATATTATGAACAATGAAGAGAATGGCTATATTCTCACATTTTAGATTTTTATTTTTTTCATTTGATCAAACACTGAATGCCTATCTTCAGGAAGTTCCAACATCTTTTATAGACAAGAGCCTTCACAAACATAAAAATGTAAAATAGTTTTCACAGAAAGTATCTTTATTTTATATTATGAACAATGAAGAGAATGGCTAGAGAAATCACATAATTCCTTTCTCTTTCTGACTCATGGTATTTCCCTGCCAGCTTGTTCTTAGCAACTCCTAAGCTATTTCTCTGGCAGACCACCATCCTTTTCTGCTTGCTGAATAGCCATTTTGCCAAAGTTCACAAGTCTACAATCCTATTTACTCAGCATCAACTACATTAGGAATTTTAAACATATGTTTGTCTCTGTTACTACCCATATTCAGAAATCTGCCTATTTGTAGATAAATACTTTTATCTGCAAATAGCCAGATGAAATTCTCCAAGACTATTACCTCTAATTCGAGCTAAGGAGAATAAGTAAGCAATCACCCAAATAGAAACAAATTCTGCGCCCTTTTTTCTGTCCTTCATAGTCATTGAAAAAAGTTTCAAAGCTTGAATTGTTCATCAATATCTTCTAAATATGTGGATTTTTTTGTTTACTCCATTTTTAGCAGATCAGAAGTGATTTACATGAATCTATAGTAGCTCTGTTTTGAAGTGTGTTGCCAAGAAAGGCAATTTTGGATAGCCCTAAATGCTTCTTTGAACTTGGGCAAAGCCTAGTTATTTATTCTTGGTTGGTTTGAAAACAGGTTTCTATGTAAGTATCATTACATATTTTGGAGTATGTGTGTGTATATGTGTGGGAGTGTGTATATGTGTTTCCAAAGCTGGCTTTGTTGTGTGAAATGTTTATACAAACACACAATACAGATTGCCTTGGCTACATAGATTTTAGTGTGGGCCTTTAAGGCATCATTTAGCTGAAGAAAAGAGGGTTTTACAGAAATAAAAATAGAAACCCAGCTGTGTTCTTAAGGTCACTAATAGTCACTGCCATCAGCTGTATTATCAATGTGACATTACTAGTGTGGTAAAAAGTGGGAGAAATTGCAAACCGGTAAACATTTTTGCAAGTTGAATGAGTTTTTAAGATTTTATATGTGTGGCTATGTGGGTGTAAAATTTTTTCAGTTTTTATATAAGTGTTTAAACTTGGAGCTTTAATGATTGGATTGTCTTATTCATTCAATTTTATTTTTTTACTTCTTTTGTGTTAGGAATATTATCCTAAAGCAGCTTCTTTTGTTATTCTACAACATGCCTCTTTCAGCATTAAGGATCAAGAATTTCATAAGGTTTGATTATCTTTTTCATTTTGGGGAATATTACATTTACCTTCCATTTTTTCCCCCCTTAGCTTTTCAAATGCAATAAAGGTCAGTGATTATCTGGCCCTGTAGTTCTGATTTACTTTAATTGTTCCACTTATTATGCTCCAGATTGATTTTTCAGTTATTCTCAATGATTCTCTAATCATTACCATTATATTTTGGCTATTTAAAAGACCTTATTAAATCCAAATGACTTTGTATAGAATTCAAGACCCTCTGCAAACCTTCCTGAAGCTACCTTTCCAGTCCTACCCTGGCTGCTCTCTGACATGGGCTGCTTTGGTCACACGAGGCAGGAAGGGCTCTTCATTCTCAGGACACACCTGTGTCTTTGCTGCCTTGGTGTATTTGCTCATGCTCTGCCTTCATCTGGGATGGTTATTTATTTATTTACTTGATGTAGTGTTCCATGATTCATTGTTTGCGTATAACACCCAGTGCTCCATGCAGTACGTGCCCTCTTTAATACCCATCACCAGGCTAACCCATCCCCCCACCCCCCTCCCCTCTGAGGGTTCGTTTCTCAGAGTCCATAGTCTCTCATGGTTCGTCTCCCCCTCCGATTTCCCCCCCCTTCATTTTCCCTTCCTTCTCCTAATGTCCTCCATGCTATTCCTTATGTTCCACATACGAGTGAAACCATATAATTGTCTTTCTCTGCTTGACTTGTTTCACTTAGCATAATCCCCTCCAGTTCCACCCATGTCAGTGCAAATGGTGGGTATTCATCCTTTCTGATGGCTGAGTAATATTATATTGTATGGCTTTTTGCATCTCTACATGTTAGAACAGTGCCCATCTTTTAGTGCCCAGCTCAAATGCAACCCGCTCATCAAGTTAGAACCTGTCAGAACTCTAAGGGGTATTGGGGGTCATCTTGTGCAACCCTTTAGTAGCATAGACGAGGAGATGAGGCTGATGGAGATGAATGATGTGGTGAAGTTAGAGGTAAAAATAATGCTAAAACTGAGATATGCTGATTCTCTGTGCTTCCATTTCCATGTAGCCTCCCTGAGTTATTACCTAACTCTAGTTGGAATTAATTTGCCAATTCCTCTTTCCTCCAATAGTCATTTGCTTTTACTTATACTTTATCACTCTCATGTCCATCAGCTTCAGTAGAGTCTAAGCCTCTTGAAAACAAGGATCATATTTAATTTATTTTGTGTTAACAGCATTTGATCAAGTAGATGACACTCTCAAAATATTTATTACAGAGAACTATAGATGAATTGTTTTAACTTCTGCAGCTCAAGAAAAAGAAAGGAGCCCTATAGGGAAGGTAGTATCATTAGTCTAGAATTCAGGATTTGGAAACACTGACTACCACTTTAGAGGAAGGGTGGTTCTATTTTACTGAAAAGAATCTCATACTCTTAGACCTCTCTGAAGACATCATACCATGAACAGACAGAGTTACACACACACACTGCAAGACAACTATTGAGGAATTGCTCTTGTCTGTGACTTCTAGTTAAATGTGCTAGTTTTAGATGGAGACAGTATTTGTAACAATCAAGCACACCATGCATTAGCTTAGCGCACCTATGCCGTGGCTTTGTCTTCCTGGTAGTGTTGTTTTGATAACTAGATGAGCTGAGTAAAATGTTAGCACGATGCTCATTTAAGTGTTCACTGAACAGTAGCAACAGTAATTAAGACGTATCAGTATTTATACAAGAAGGGCCAATGTAAGCCCTTTCCTTTGGCCCAAGAAGAAATATCCATTGCTGGAATAAGGCTATATGTACCTCAAAATCCTATACATTTGAAACAGTAACAACCATGCCAACAATATGCTCCTCCAAAGGACAGCTTGAAGAATGCAGATCAGAAAATATACTCATTACACAAGTAGTGCTTGAGTACCTACAGATACTTATTGAGCATTTACTATACTTGATACACTGTTCTGTGTGCTGGACTACAGTCTTAGTATAAAATTCCTCTAAGTAGTAGATCACAGTGCTCTGAACAAACCGTACTCTTTAACCCCCCTGGCTTGCAATCCATATTTCTTCTACTTGGAATCACCTTCCACTTCCTCCCAAATTTCCAGGCTCCATTTAACATACTTTTACTTCTCCTTAAGGACTTAGTTCAAAGGTTACTTCTTTGATAACATACTTGGCCCTTTTAACCATTACTTGCTGCCTCCCTTGAGGCTCAACTGCAATTCAAACTCCTCACTCACTGCCTTGTTCGCTGACTTGCCTCCTTGCCTAAACTGTGAGTTCCTAAAGAACAGGGACCTTGATTTTTCATCTTTCTTTACTCTCTTTTTCCCTTCCCCAGTGGCTAGCACAATGACCACATACAATAAGGGCTTAATAAATAACTGCTCTCTTTATCTCCACATGAGATAAATTTGCAAAATGTATTTGTTTCACACACCTTTTGCATCTGGCCTTCCATCCTCTCGTTGCCTTTTTACTTTGGCTGCTGCTATGACAACCAGCTGCATGCAGCGCAAACAATTCTGAGATATATTCCACATGGCTCCTCACAGAGTTCCCGGTGGGATGGAGCTTAGTGACCCAGAGCAGGGACCAGCTCAATAACACATTCTTGGACTGCTTTCCCTCTTTCTCTGTTTATCTTGTTCCAATCTCCTACCAGTGTTCCTTGAAATTCCTTTCCAAAATAATCACCTATAAGTGAGCAGCTCATTTTGGGAGGATTCACACAAAGATAACACTCTTGTATGAAGAAGAGAAGAACAACAGGTTATAAATACCGTGTCTAGGGCAATTTCATATGCCCCCCCCACCCCCGTGTATAGTGCTCTGCACATAGTAGGTGTACAATAAATTAGTTTTGGATAAATAAATTGATTGAAAGTAAATAATTATCCTATCTCTTTGCCTCCACTCTTCTTGGCTCTTCATAATGCCATTGCATCACTTTTATGAAAAGGTCTGCTTTAATTATATTGTTAGCAGGCACATACCCTTAATAATGTCAAAGGGGTCTTAAAATCTTAATTAAATCTGATTTTTTCCTCAGAGATTTTATCCCAGGAATATTACCCACTGTTTTACACTATTATCATTTTGGTTTCTGCTATACCAGCAACATGGCCTAATGAAAGTTCTGTCTCCTATTGTATTTCTTAAATATTTAAAAGCACTCATGGTTCTTATATTTTTATTATGATTTCAACTATAAAATACTCCTCTCCCTACAACCTTGAAATGCTCTTTTCTCAAAGCTCCAGCTGCCCTACATTTTCTGCCTAAGGTGATCCAACTTGTAAGACGGGAAAATGGGAAATACAACTTCTATGAGAGGAACTTGGGGACATGCACACAGAAGTCAAACGTTGGGGAATTTTAGTCCAAAGGATGGTCCCACAAAGGATGAAAAGAAAAAAAGACCAATACATTTGCATAGTGATCCCAGCACTGGACACATTATGCAATCTAGATTCATATTGATTTTTAAGGATGTTTAGTAACTTTCTTCTCCCAAAATAGGGAGAATATACTGCTCATAATTTTTCTGGACACCGGTAAAGGTATTTTAAAAGGGGCAGTGGGAATGTTTTAAACTGTTACATTGGAATACCTTACCTCTGCCTCATTTTATGGATAATATAAATTTAGCCACTTATATTATTGTTCAAAAGAGTTTTTGACTATAATTGAAATAAGGCTTCCTGGGACTGCATTAGTAAGTTTTTCAGTCTATCAGCTGATATATTTTTTTCAAGATTTCTTACTGATTTGAGAGAGAGAGAGCGTGCCCATGTCTGGGCCTGAGGTAGGGGAGGGGCGGAGGGAAAGGATCTTTAAGCAGACTCCTGCTGAGTGCAGAGTCAGGGCTGGATCTTGTGACCTAGGAGATCATAACCGGAGCTGAAACCAAGAGCCTGATGCTTAACTAAAGACTGAGCCACCCAGACGCCCCGATCAGCTGATAATTTTATATTCACAGTTCTTTGATCACAAATCACAAGGAGAAGTCTTGTTATTTCATTAGACAAAACTTTAGTTTGTTAGAGATGCCTCTACTTTAGCATTATTTTCTATTATCCTTAACCAAAATATATACATTTAACCCTCAAGCTGGAAAATTCATCTTAGGTGAGTCAAAAAATGATTAACTTAGGAATAACTGGTTTTTATAACAGTAATCACATTCTTTATGCAACAAATGCTTACTGGGCACTACTATGTGTTAGGCATTGTGCTTAGTGCTGAATATATGAAGATGAACAAGATCTAATCCTTGGCTTTCAGGAACTTAATGTCAAGTAGAAACAAAACTATCTAGAAGAAAAGGGTTGATTTTTACTAAATCAAATATTATTAGAATTCCAGGTAAAAGAAACTTTGAGAGGCTCTATTCTCTTTTGTCAAAGTATAATCAAATCAAAAATCTAGAGAAAGGCATTTCAGGTTTATGCCCTTTTAAAGCCAGAAGGGACTGAAGTCTAGAGAGGGAATACCTACACAGGGAATTAATTCAGTTCTCTAGACTTTGAGTTTGGTATCTTATCCAACACACTGCACTGCCCACATTAATTTATTTAGTGTCTTGTTTCAGATTTCTGTAACTCTCACTGCTTATTGATATTGGATATATCAAATACAATCTTAAAATGTTTCTAAATATAATATCAAAATAATTTCATAGTCTAGTAAATTATCCAACAGTTACACACCACTTTAATTAGTCATTTCAACCAAAAAATACAAAATGAGTTTTTTCTATATACATGCTAGAAATGAGCATTATTTTTTTAAATATCAAATGTCTGAAGTAATTCCCAAGATCTATAGTCAATGTATGTTTTATGTGCATCTCATGATGTACTCACGTGGACTTTTTAAAATGCATTAAGCATATAAAGCCCATAGTATTTCTTGATTAAATATTAGTGATATTTAGAAGGGCACCTGGGTGCCTCAGTTGGTTAAGCGGCTGCCTTTGGCTCAGGTCATGATCTCAGGATCCTGGGGTTGGGCCCTGCTTCAGGCTCCCTGCTTAGCAGGGAGTTTGCTTCTCCCACTGTCCTTCCCCCTGCTCATTGTCTCTCAAATAAATAAATAAATAAAATTTTTAATTAAAAAATTAGTGATATTTGAATAATTTTCATATTAGAATCTATTATGAATGGTTAATTTTAATTTATACCAAGAAGAATGAGAGAGAATGTGGCCTAGAATCAAAACAATAGGTACCTATAAAATTCTGCGTATATGTCTAAACCATCCTGATTCATCAGGTTCTCAAAGGTACACATGAAATCTGAAAATTAGCAAAATTAGCCTCTTTGCATAAAATGCTGTGTGTTTTTTCATGTGAAGGACCAACTTCAGTTTAATATTTATGCTTGAAGTCAGGACTTGAAAACTTAAAAAGTGAAAAAGGAATTCAGGAAACCACAGATTCTTAGAGAGTAAAGCCTACTTTAAAAACAAATGTTTAAAATGTTAACAAACCCCACAAAAATAAAAATATGTCAATTTGGTTTTATTGCAGTAACATTTTTCTACCTTCCTATTACACCAATACCTAAGAGGAATTGCTAGTGAAATCAGCCACATTTAAATGCCTGTGTTCTAATATGCATTTTCCATTTCAGACTAAACTTAATTATAATCACAATTAAAAAGGAAATTTAGCATCATTTTAATAGTCAAAAGTGAATTTCTAAAATTCCCTGTAAGTTTATGTGCAAGATTTAAGGAAAGCAACCATGAAGTCATTTCCTTTCTTGTGTATTCTTAGAAACATGTCTTATAAAAAGTTTGGGCCATATAACTGCACTTGGGTGTACTTCTTTTAATCTTAAAATTAGAAAAGACAGATGATTATTTTCTCCCTTCACTGGAAAGAGAAAAAGATATTAACCGTTAATATCTCATTGTTATACTTTTTTTTCCCTGAAGATAAAGGGATATAAAAAGGAAGCAATAAGCTCTATGCATGTTCCTACTAATCTTACCAGAATCTCCTCCTATATTAAACTAGTTCTTGTCTATCCTATTTAAACTGTTCTTCTGATATTCTTCACATATGAACAAGATTATCCTTTGCTGAGTTTAAGCATTATGGCAGCTACCAGCTTATAAAGAGTAACAGAGCAGCTTTATCCTCATGTCTGAATTTGGAACAAGAAACTCACCAATAATACAAATAGAGTTTTTTATTAAGCAGCATTCCTGTTTATTACAGAGCAACAATAATTTTTTTTTGGATTTCAATTTAACAATGAAAACAAATCCCAATTCCCTCATCTTTCTGATGCAGCTGGTTGCACTGTGCATAATGTCTGATATACAATGGCAGTGTCTATTGTTACAGAACTGGCTTATTTGTGTATTGAAAGCTTCATTCAAATTTGTATGGTCCAGAATGTTCAATGAAATGCACAAATTGACTAGTTCAATATTCCTCAATTTGTCATAATGGTTTTTGTGTGAGTGTTTTTCTTCTTTAAGAGAGCCATAATGCCATTTTTATTTCATAAGAAACAAGGTGACAATTCCTGTGAAATCTCACAGTTCAATGCTAAGGACAGGGTACTCAGTCAAGTTCAAAGTCACTTATAGAACTATGAAAACCACCTCAGACTAAATCTGGGTTTAGCAGCTACAGAAAACCCATGGGAAGCCTTCCTTTATTGTTTGCTGACAATGAAGTGAAATACGATGTGGACATATTACGAAAAGGATGTTGTAAGTGAAAGGGAGTGGCTGAGAAGAAGCAAAGTGAGTGGTAAACAATGTTGGGGGGAAAGAGTGGCCTAGAGAGACCCCATGACTAAAAATATCTGCAGAGGGCGCCTGGGTGGCTCAGTCGTTAAACGTCTGCCTTCGGCTCAGGTCATGATCCCAGGGTCCTGGGATCGAGCCCCGCATTGGGCTCCCTGCTCCGCGGGAAGCCTGCTTCTCCCTCTCCCACTCCCCCCTGCTTGTGTTCCCTCTCTTGCTGTGTCTCTCTCTGTCAAATAAATAAATAAATAAATAAATAAATAAATAAATAAAATCTTTAAAAAAAAAAATCTGCAGAAACACAAACATACTCATTTTGGAGCCCTGCAAATACATCTCTTCATATTGGGCATTTGGAGTCCTTTTCTATTCCTAGGTATGTTTACTAAATTACACGAGTCTAGTAATTCTAATATCCTTTGAGTATGCACCTATAATGCATACTCAATTAATTCATTTTCAATTCATTCATTCATGCATTCAATTTTATGCCATTGAGCTGCTTTTGGGTTTAAGTTATAGAAAAGAAAGCTGGAGTCAGTAAATATGGTTTGATCTCCAGATCACTGAATCATGAAAAGAATAGATTGAAAAAGCTATATTTAAATAAGGAGAAACTATAAAACCCTGGAAGGAAAATCAAATGTCTCTATTTCTTAGATGCCAATTAGAGGCATTTAATTGCATGTTGTTTGTTTGAAGATATTACCTTTTCATCATTTCACTGGTAGGTAAAGAACAGAGAGAGGTCCTTTCCCAGCTGGTTAGACAATGCTGGAAAAACTAGACTCTTCTACTTGACATAGATAACTTACTATTTTAATTCCTGAGAAGATGTATTTCCAGCGTTAAATATAGAGTAGAATAACAATCACATTATAATTATCACACATTTGGGCAAGGCATGTAAGGACTGCCCAGAGTGTTTTTTTTTTTTTAATTCTTTAATTACATCATTATGACTCCCTCCCCCATTTTTTTTTTTTTTTTGGAAAGTTAATTGCTTTTAGAAAATTTTTGGTACAAAGAATTAAAGACCTTCAACAAAATACTTAAGTACTGTAAACTTTGGTGTTTCCATCTCTAGGACAGGGTTATTAATATCTATGGGTTATTGTGTAGCACTAAAGGAGATAATGTGGGTGACCATGCTTTGTGTTGCATAAATCAGTTTATACAAGCAATGTGGGCCCAGGGCTGATAATTGGGTCTTTAAAGAAAAAAAAAAGCCCCTTAAATTTGTTGTCATTTTTTAAAGAACAGAATGTCTTCAGGTGATCCATCGACTGAATCATGGTTATTAGGTGAAGTGTAAATGACCAAAAATAACTTACTTTGGTGAAATAAAATTCTATTCACCTGGAAGTTCAGTTTCATCTATTAGTAATTGGCAAGGTGAGATATCTGACTTCTGAAAGTGTCTCTTTTATCATTCACTCATGCGCTTGTAGATTCATTGACGAAATACTTCTGTAGCATCTACTCTGCGCAGAACTGCCTGGGAGTTACAGGTGCTCCCCTGTCTCCCAAGATTCCCATCCCCTAGTTGATCAGACGCTAATCTAGGCACTGCTGTGAAAGAATTTTGCAGATGTAATTAAAGTCCGTTGACCTTAAAATAGATGATCTGGGTGGGCCTGACCTAGTCTCATGAGTCCCTCTGAAAGCAGGCAGTTTTCTTCCCTGGTGGCAAAAGAGTAAGTCAGAGATTAAGACCCAAAGGGGGAAGAGCCAGCTTGAGGACAGAAGGGGAAGAGCCAGTTTGAGGTATTCTTGAAGCTGCAAGAATACCCAAATAAATAAACAAATGAACAGATAAATAAGTGAATAAATGTGTAGAAGATAAAGAGTAAAGCCCTGGGCCCATGTGTTGAGGAATGCAAGTGACCATTAGAAGCAGTGAGCAGCCTCTGTCTGAGAGCCAGCAAGAAAATGAGGACCTCAGTCTTACGACCACAAGGAACTGAATGCTGACGATAGCCTGAATGAGCCTGAAAGTGGGTTCTTCCGTAGAGCTTATAGACACCTTGATTTCAGCCTCGTGAGGTCATACATGGAGAATCCCCTTGAGCCACACTGTACTTCAGACCCACAGAAGTGTGAGCTCATAAGTGTTGCTCTAAACCACTACATTTGTGGCAATTGTTTCATAGCCATAGAAAATGAGCACAATCAGTGATTTCCTTTCATACGGGGACACATCACATAAACTGTTGAGAGCAATACCAGGGTTCAAGAGGCACGAGTTAGAAACAGAAGAGCCAAAGATACGTCAAGGTGAAATGAGCAGCACATACATGAGCTCTTAGTTCCCAGAGGGTGTTTCATGGCATTCCGAGTTCTTCCTGGAGCATACAGCGTGGGAAGGTTTGGCAGGGCAGAATTTCTCTTATAATTTCAAATAAATCTTCTTTTTTTTTTGAACCTATGTGTCTGTCTACTTCAGGTTTTTGTTTAGATGACATTCTACAATCCTATACTATGTCTGTTCTCCTTGTTTTATACAAACCTTTCCTCACCTTTGCAAACAATAAAAACAAAGCCTCCAATCAGAGACTCCAGGGGGTCAGTACTATCATTCTTTTCAGTTGAAAGGAAATAATCATGAGCTACTTATAAATCCAAGATTACTCCAATTCATGCTGAGCCCTGAATGAGATAATATGTACATATATGTAATCTCTAACCACAGTACAGAAAAAAAGCTTGACCAGAAGCCCTGTGAGCACTTCCCCCCTCCCACTGTTTAAATGTAAAATGCCTAAATCTGAACACTTATCAGTGAATAACTAATCCTAGTAAGCACATAACCATGCTCATTTTCTAACTCCTTTGTGGTCAAATAATGAATACAGATGCTACAGAAAATAGTCACCGTGGAAAATTTAGACAAATAGAATTTAGAGACAGTGACAGAAAGCTTAGTCAAGCATAATGCTCACAAAACATAAAGCAACAATCAGGACGAAAAACATCAAACATTCCCCAGAGGCTCCTGATTGCATTAAGAGGGTCTGACTTTAGAGTCATTTGGTTTAGTGTAACCTCCTCTTTCTCTAGTAATTCACACTCCTACAGCTGAAAGATGTTTGGACTATAACACTCATTATTTACAGTAGCTATTGAAGCTGCAAGAATACCTAAATGCATAAACAAATGAACAGATTAATAAGTGAATAAATGTGTAGAAGATAAAGAGTAAAGCCCTGGGCTCATCTTATTTCCCTGAGTTTGCAATCTAATTGTGTTTCCAGTGGGGAAAAAGGCACACACATGCTCCCCTAAAATATGCTTTTTTATATACAAAAGGTAAAGCCAACATACTTTTTATACCTGTGCCATTTCTCTATTTAAGCTGCGATTTGCTACTTATCGTGTATGAATAGAATGGATGGAATGAACAAAGCATGGATTTTTGTTGTTCCTGCCATGTAAAGTTACAGCAAATAAATTGTAGGGAGGAAAGAATAAATGTAGAAATAGCCTAAATCTTTTTATGTAGATGAAGTGAAAAAGCAGTCTCCTTTAGAATTGCTGCTTTAGATTATAATAGCAATTTATGTTAAAAGTCACTATGACAAATCAGCCCATAATTTATTTTAAGAAGTCAAACTAGCAAGATCAAGTGTTCTGTAGGTGGTATTTCATCTTATCATATTAAAACAGTCTTCCCAAATGTAAAAGATAATCTCAACTGCTGTGCTCTGTAAGCAAGCAGAAAATTATGTAAATCTGATTTCCTTACTATGCGTTTGCTATCTCTTTAAAGCTTACTAAATCATATCCAGATTTGTAAACACAAAAGCACTGGATCCAAGATACATTTGCTTTTCAAACACTCAGAATGAAAAAAGGTATTTTGCAGGATGTAATTGAAAAATTCCTATCTGTCTTCAAAAGCTAACAAATCAACAGTTGTGTGAGATTCAAAAAAAATAGAAAACATCACCTCTTAACTTATTATGGGCTTAATTGCTTCCTCATAATGGAGTGTGACAATGTGATTGCAATAAGAATAACACCTGCTTTGAAAATCACGTATCAAAGAAATGCCAGTGAGGAGCAGGAAGTCCAAAAGGCAGCCATGTTATAAAGTTCTTCATCCCGTCCTTAGTTTGGATCACTTTTTGCTCTCTCTTCTTTAAGCCTGTTTAGGTTCATTGCCTGAATAATTGGTGTTTACTTTGTTAGCTCACCTAAAAATGTCTGCACCTATATGCCCAGCTTTGAGGATGCAAAGGCACAGAATTTGCACATGCAAGTAGTTGGGTATTTATCTGGGCCGAAACTCAGAGATTATCTTCCTCACAGACCAGAAGCCCCCTGAACTGCATTGTGCTCTGCCTGTGTGTACAAAGGAAAAGCCCACGAGCCAGATGGCACAAGCATCTTGAGTCAATGGCCAACAGAAGGGACTGTCCTCATTCTTTCTTTATTCTGAAGAAGAAAATCCTTCAATGTTAAGGTTAATTGGTTAAGTTCATTCATATTGTGGATTTGCATTCAGTTGCATTCATGTAGCTTAAGTTTTTTGTAAATATATGTCTAATCTTATATATTCTTTCGCCAGTAATTTCTCACTTTGTGTTTGGAGAGCAAGGGAGGAAATCTTTTATTTTTTCTATGAAGGGTTGGCCAAGGGCAATAAATCAATAGGTTAAAAGATATTTAAATTGCTATGTTTTAGTCTGACTCTTGGTTTTAGGTCATGAGCTCATGGTTGTGAGATTGAGCCTCATGTCAGGCTCCGTGCTGAGTGCAGAGTCGGCTTCGGATTCTCTCTCTCTCTCCCTCTGCCCCTCCCATTCATCCTCTCTCTCTCTCTGAAATAAATAAATAAATAAATAAATAAATAAATAAATAAATCTTAAAAAAAATAAATTGCTATGTTTTAGTTAATAGAAATGTACAGTATTTTACACACTAAAAAAAAAATGAGGATAATGAAAACAAACTCTATTTCCAGTTCCTAACGTAGTTAAATGTTGAGTAAATGAAATATATATAAGTAACTTCAGTAAACAATAAAATATAAATTTTGATTTTATATTAAGGAATTGTATTAACTAAAATAAATCAATACTCCATTTGAATTCAAGCATTCTAGAACTTTAAGTAATAAACTGAGACAATGACATGGAGAGAGTAAAGAAAGACCGAGAATGCTGCAACATTATATGTGGCAGGAGCTGTACAGACAGATGGCAGGACGAATCAGGAAAGATGTGCTCAAAGGGAACTATGCAGCCATGCATAAGAACACACAGAGAGACTGACAGCACACACACAGACCCTCCTCATACATACCAACAGCTCGGAGAATCACCTAGACACTTATTGAAAGGGCAAAAAGAGACTGAGAATTATAATTTATGGGGGCGGGGAGGAGGACATCCCCAGCATATGAATTTGTAGGATAATGCTCCAAGGGACCACAAATACCCTCTTGTATTTTCACAGCTCTTGGTGCTGGCCCTTCTGCTAAGATGACATTAAGCAGAGGTGCGTGTTTATCCTATGGGCTGCAAGTTTTCACACTTGCTGTTAAGGCAGTCTATGTTAGGTCCCATCCTAAATTGCAAACATGTAGTAACAATGTTCAAACCAAAACATCACAAAAATAAAAAGACTTGTTTTTATTTAAATACCTATATTACTGCTATAATGTTAAGGCACTGAGTATAAGCCCTGATAATTTCAAATGCTGGGGACATCATGTCAATGTGCTATCAGTGAACGACACAGTTAGAGGAGAAGGAATAATTTGTATGTTTAGGGACCTCGGGACTTAGAACAAAATATTAAGAAGAATAGCTGATTATTATCTAGACCTACTATGTTTATGTATTATTCTAAAGCTTTATATATATAAATTTATTTACTTCTCACAATAGTCTATATTATTTTCCCCATTTATATATGGGGAAAAGTTGATACATGTGTTAGATGTCTGCTTTACTCCAGTCTCTATAGTTTTAAGATCTTTACTATCATGCTCTTCAGAGATAAGCAAAAATTATAAAGGTTAAAAAATTTTAGAAGATCTGCCATTAAAAACAAACAAACAAAACTACATTAGGAGTTTCTCCAATAAGAAGAAAAAGGAAAAGGTTGCTTAAAAATCTTTATCCCCTGTAGGTGATAAAGACTTTTTTTAAGACTTCCCTTTCACAAACAAACCAGTATGAAGTAAGGAGAAACTTGGCATGATCAACACATAATTTTTGGTTTTATAATTAAGACATAACATTTGGGTAATTTTAGAATTTTTTTCATAAACCACATTGACTAGACAGCTGATACTGGCAAGCACGGCCATGTTGTTTTCAATGAACTTAGATTCAGTGAAAAATCTATTTCTAAAGAAGGACCAAAATACCACCCAGTATTTAAATGAATTTTTTTATAAGTCAGTAATAAACATCGCTACCCACCACAGCAGTTTTTATTATTTTTAAGGTAAAATTAAAGCAAGAAAAGGTCCAAAAGATTAAGAAAATCCTACATTGTGTTTCATTTTTAATTCAAATGCTCAGTGGATTGCACAATAAAATCCTTATTGATGAAAGATTGTCAAAGAAAAAAATCTTTTTTGTTAATAGCCTGAGCCAAATCACCCAGAGCCGGTGGCCTCTGAGGCATGCTGGCCAGAAAGCCAGCCTTTCGAGGCTTTTTCCATCTGTAGGTCTACCGTACAGTGCATACCATTTTGTTCTCACTCTGGAAGCTCTCTAGTCAGTTCGAGACCCATCCACACCTCATTATTCTGCAGCCAGACAAATGGCAGGAATTATAACATCGTGGTAGGGATGGCATACTATGGTGTGGTTGAGAAGGCTCTTCCATTTTAAAAACCACTGTTTCGTAATGCTTAAAACTTTCCCCAAATATTCTTCATATGGAAACTCTGTGTTTTCAGTCTGAAGTGATTCTGTAAGAGAAATATGTAAGATATGTATTTTGTTTTAAAGTGAAAATATACCTGTGGGTTACCCTTGCTCAATTTATGAAGCATTCCCTGGGGGCTGGGGGTAGGGAGAAGGGTAGTTTACATTTCTTATTCAACAGTGTTTGTTGAGTGCCTACTATATGTTCGAGGCTCTTTGCCAGCCTAGTCTCCTTTCTCAGAGTGCTAATTAATTGCCTGGTAGGACAGGTAAAGCAAATGCACAAGTGAATGTTACACGTATGCCAAGTCCCCCTGTTGGTGGCCTCCTACTGCTGTACCTGAAGGAGACGATGTCCTTCTAAACTACTTGAGCAACTCATCTCTAAACTTTCATTTTTTGGCACCTCTGGCAAACTTTGGCCACTGCAGCTTCTGATTCCAGGTTTGAAGATACATTTCCTTATTGCTTTTGGCTCTTTGGTCTCATTTGGACCTTAGCTCCTTTTCTGACCTGGCTCCTTCTCCTGGGTTTGGCCCTAAGATACCCTTCCTCTACAGCTCTCTCTGTTCTTTTGTCTTGGGGATTAACTAGGTGACTGGGAAATACAATGTGCCTTTTTTTTCATGTTTATTTAAAATTAAATTTCATGTTTTAGATTTTTAAAAATGGAATTGAATTTCTTGTAGTTAAAGCAGTCATACTGTATTTTCACTCTAAAACCCTTAGATTATCCAGATGTGCCAAAGTACTTGCAGCACAGAGTTGCTTATAAAACATCCAAATTTTAGCTTGGCAGTACACAAAGTGTATAATTCACACATTTTACGGAATTTTCAGAAATGGCGTGTCTTACAGCTTTTTATAGCGTTGACTCTCCATATAAGAATAAAAATAGGAGCAATTATTTTTTTGTGATCAGGCAATAAATACATATTCCCTGCCATTGTTTAGCTGTATTCAAAACCCACAAATACTGATTTGAAAACAAATAAAAACGCATATGAAAATATGATGCAGCCATAAATCATGAATTTGCCTTACTTAATGTTAAAATACACAGAAACTACAGTTTGGGATTAAGTAAAAAATGGTTATAAGCTTCCCACTTTTCCAGTAAAACATGCACTTGTGGAAAGAGAAGAGATGAAAGAGGTCTATGTAGGACCTGATGGCACAACGTTGGTGATCAAGCTTCTTCATTTTTTCTAATATTTCACCTAGTGACTATAAAATGTCAGCTCTGAAACCAGGTGTATAGTTAGCCTGTCTGAATAGAAAAACTCCCTTATCTTTTGAGTCTTTTAAAGTCTTTTTTTAGGTCAAAGTCAATTCAGGCATTCCTTTTACTGAACTGAATCCATCCAGGATTCTACTCATATTATACAATGTCAGAAATAATGTTAGGGCTAAAGGCTAATTTGTAGCCCTAAAACAGAGTTAATCATTTTGAATTGTACTTGGAAAAAATAAAACAGTCTGTAGAAATTCCACATTTCTATTTTGGAGGTATTTTAATCTGAAGAGAAGAGGATCAATATTTCTTTTCTTTCATTCATTCACCCATTTGTCTAATTATTCACCCATCTCATTCACTCAATACACATTTATTAAATATCTACTATTATACAAGTGCTACTTAGGAGCTAGGGAAACAGCAGTGAACAAACAAGTTTCTTGCTATCAGGGAACTTACAATGGGGCAGGGAAACGGAGAAAAAACAATCCATCAACTAATGTCAGGTGGGGATAAATGTCAAGAAGATAAAATAGGATAAGGGGATAGAAAGTGAATGGAAGAGTAGGGTGCTCTTTTATATATGGTTAAGAATTTGGAGACTTTGGGGTCACCTGGGTGGCTCAGTGGGTTAAATGTCTGACTCTTCATTTCAGCTCAGGTCGTGATCTCAGGGTCCTGGGGTGGAGCCCTGTGTCCAGCCCCATGCTGAGCATGGAGTCTGCTTGGAATTCTCTCTCTCTCGGAAAAAAAAAAAAAAAAATTGGAAACTTTTGTCTAGAGATTTGAATAAAGTAACAACATGAGCCATACAAATATCTGGGGGAAAATTGTATTAAGCAGAGGGACCAGTTAGCACTAAGGTCCCAAGGCAGGAGCACACCTGGTATGCTGAAAAATAACAATAAAATCAGAATGGCTGGAGTCCAGTGCGAGAGTCCAGTGAGAGAGGGATTGTAAGAGATGAGGCTATAGAACTGGGGATAATATCATACAGGCCCCCGTGGGGACTTTGGATTTTATTTTGAGTGAGACAGGAAGCTATTGGATGGTTTTGAGCAGAGAATTGACCAGTTTTAAATATATCGCTGGGGCCATTTGTGGTACAGAGTAGATTAAGATGAGGCAGTGTGGGAGGCTGCGGAGACAAATTAGGAGTCCATAGCAATAGTCCAAGTGGAACATATGTTTTAGCTGTTGCTTTTAAGGAATCTTCAAAGTGGACACCAATCACTGCCTAACAACTTCCCTGGGCAATAAAGAAGTATGACTCCTGGAGCCCAGTGTGCGTGTGAGACAGAGAGATTGTCTTTCCCTACAAACTCAACTGTTTGTTGTTAGTGGTAATAAACACGACAGTTCTCTAGAGTCTAAAACAACTTCATAAGCAAAGAAAAACTATGAGAAATACACTTTACTACAATAATGTGTTATTTAGTAAAATCTTTTTTTTTTTTAATTGAAGTCATATTGAGGTTGTTGAATCAGTGATGAGCCAATAAGTTAAAAATAAGTCCTATTTCAATGGCTGGTCAAAGTGTATTTGTATATATTCTTAACTATATGTTCATTCACAGAGCTTTAACCAAACTATAATTGTAGTATACCAAATTGTAGGTACATGACATTGTAAATATATGGCTCAGAAAAACAAAATAATTTTTTTAGAATATGAAATATATTTACCTGCATACAATTAATCAGCAAAAATAATTATAAAACCTTATGATTCCATTTATATGACATTTCCAGAATAGGCATATATATAGATACAGAAAGATTAGTGGTTGCTTAGGGCTGAGAGGGATGGTAGGTTTGGGGGATGACAGCTAGAGGGTACAGGGTTTCTTTTATAGATGATAAAAATGTTCTAAAATTGATTGAGTTGATGGTTGCACAACTCCGTGAATAGACTAAAAACCATTAAATTTTACATTTTCAATGGGTAAACTGTATGGTATGTGAATTATATCTCAATAACACTGTTATCCAAAAAATGATGATAAAACTGATGGATGAAGTCTTATCCACATAAAGCAATGGTCACATAAATCCATGTTAATAAAAAAAAGCTAACATGCCAGTGAGTCAAGAAATTAAAGTGCTCCTGTGCTTAATTTCTTATGAGAATGATTACAAACTTCCTACCCACTTTGTCCATCTATGAATAGTTA